>NW_026852381.1:0-176102 GCF_026571515.1 Ruditapes philippinarum | reverse complement strand
CTGGTATTAAGTGTAATTTCTTGTGCGGAGCTCAACAACAGAATAGGTTGTGTAACAGTTCATTCAAATTGAGAAATTACTCATTATATCAGGATTGTATCAGTTGAAGACATGTTGAAGTTTACTTTACTGGTTTGTGACAGGATTTGCGTCTTCAGATATTTGTGGAGTAAAAACCTTGCATATTCTAAACCTGTAGAAAAACTTCATAGTTGATAGTGACAATCTCCAGAAAAAAGTATTAGAATGAATAAACTAAACTCATTTTGTCAAAAAGGCTCAGTTAAAAGTTTTGAAATTGTAATTGTAAACATAAAATTATTCTGACGAATCTTGAGATTTACATGTAACAAAACTGGGTTAAAACAGAAGTTGTTTTTTAATCGCTTTTTAGTTTTCGAAGAAATTTTGAAATGTCTTCTCATTATGACCTTCGGCATTACGGGAAATGATTAAATATACATGACACTGACATGTATATCAACAAAGCCATGTAAGAGGTATTTTGACTTTATCCCGTATTAGAGTGACGGAAACTACCAAAGGTTATTTATTATTAAAAGATGATTTAAAGATTACTAGAAATATCCTAAGTATAAATTTGAATAACATATTGAATATATTTAGGTACAAATTGCTAGCTAGGTGAACGGTAGTCGTTTTTTGTACACGTCCTTTGTCAAGCTCTTAATATAATCAGGAACGAAGTTTAAAAAAATCAAAAACTTCGACATAAAGTCGTTCATTAGTGATTATATTATATGTAAGATATATTTCCCTGGGCAATATATTCTAAATAATATTCATACAACATCAAGATATCTCCAAACTTCATATTTTTTTTTATTTCATTTGTCACATATAACCACATGGCATCTAATCATTACCTACTTTCAAGCTCTTGTATAACACTAAGAAATAGAGTTTTATAAGAGTAATATAAACTTGACACGAAGTTGTACATTTGTGATAAATATAAGTAATCTATTCTTAATCAACATTGTTTTTATAAATAAATCAATACCAGACTTAGATAACGCTATGATTCATTCCGACTGTTATTAACTTTCATTTATCACTTTAAATAAGTGCTTTCTGCCAAACAAAATTTTAACCGTCTGAACAGTTCTTGCCAGATGGTAATCTGTTTAAAAATTAGTTTACGCACCCTTTCATCACGTTATCTTGAGTTTATATTCACGAAAAAAAGGATGTAAAGCGTTAATGTATTTGCAATGGGGAAAAAGGAGTATTGCATAAAATAACATATCTGGCTAATGTAGATTTAATATTTATTATGTCTTGTTTGCAAAGTTATCTTACACATAATATTGTGACATATAGGTCACTTTCAATCAAGTTTGCTAAATATTCGCTACTTGCCATAAAATATGACTACAACGTGTAAATTTAAAGACTGCTTTTACTGGTTGTGGGCAGTCCGACCGCCTGTATACTGCCGGCTCTATATCTTCAAACGTTCATCTTGATGTCCTATATTAAACATAGAAGCTGACAAAATTCATGATACATTGTACAAATTCAGTAGGTTAAGTCTTTCTGTATTAGAAACATCCGCATATGTGTTCATACTGCGATTAATATTGAACCGTCCATGAGACACGTTAGTACAATTCCATGAAAAACGACGTACGGTTCAAATATAAAACAATGTATGTGCCCTAAAAGAGAAAACCATGGGTATGGTATTTTGAGGGAAGCAGAGGTGAAGAAACCTGCATACAACCGAGACCAATTTAAAAACAGTTTGAAGCATTTAAAAACTACAATTCCAATCTATATGACTATTTGTACTTGTATCAACACTTCTTATAAAATGTTGATTCTCCAGAATAAAGATAGCAATAATATATATATATATTATTAATATTTTCCCTCGACCTATATGCAACAGTTCTAGACGGCTTCACTACAGCGATAAGACTTTTCAATGAAATGTCAACGAAATAAAAACGACATCAATGTGGACAATGCAACGTCTATTTAGTAGTTAGAATCAACAATATGTCTGTGATCGTATCTTATAGACGAAATTAGTGACCGTTGTACAGACGCTGATCTGAAATTAATTATTAACTTTCTTTTGAATTAATTGTAGTTATTTGACAAACTAGTCCAAGGCATAAAACAGCTAATAAAATTGTTTCTTTTTCAGACTAATTGTAACTTTAAAATATGTTTCTTGTTAAAATTTTGTTTTTATACAATTTTGGAAAAGGGTCACCCTTTATACTCTTCGGAAAATAACCTGTTAGTTGAAAGTCGCAGGTTTGAATTAACTAAGTGTGTGACATAATTAATAATTATGATAGATCACGGACAAAGCAGCATCTCCCTCTCCCCCATCGCACCGCTACAACGGTATACCATCTATAAAACTTAATGTTTTTGTACCAATAATTGTAATGATGAATCAATGATTGAATATAGTATTTAAATTAATGAGCCAGAACTCATTATGATAAACAAATATATAGCAAGGTTTTCTTAAACTAACTGAGTTTTGTAATAAAATTAGATTGATTCATTATAATTATGAGTTTATTTCGTCAGGCATAATTCTTAGCGCCATTTATATTATTTGTCGCTACACGATTTGTGGTAAAGAAAATGCTTTTTACTGCTTAATCCGGTGCTGGAGTCCAATGAACAGGTTGCATTTACAATAACCTCTCAAACAAACAAAAGCAAGCTTTTAAATGTTATTTTCATTGCATTTGCAGGATCTCCCATTTTCCAAATTTCACTCAATAAACATATATATATTTTTATTGCATTTATATCATATTTGCGAACTAGAATATCGAAGACACTGCTCTTTAGGCTACTTGTTTACATAATAACAAGATGTACCAATCCTGTCCTGTTTCCATGAAGTGAAAATATATCGTTTTATCATTATATAAAAGAGCACAAACATTATCATAGGATAAAAAAGTACAAACATTATCATAGGATAAAAAAGCACAAACATTATCATAAGATAAAAAAGCAATAACATTGTGAACCACATCCTGCTGGTGAAACGTGATGTTGTTTTTAACATTTTCAGAAACAGTTACACATTCAGGAAAGAGAAAATGACAGGAAACTAATTAAAATAGATAAGAAAAGACATGATGTTGATAAATTTAGTTAAGTTTCTATCACGTTTGGTACGCGTGTAATATCAAATTGTATGACCATTTGAGCCGCGTCACGGAAAAAACCAACATAATGGGTTTGCGACCAGCATGCGCAGGCTGGTCTGGATCCATGTTGGTCGCAAACGCACTATGTTGGTGTTGCCGTGTCATTTATCATTATTAAAATAATGTGTGTACTGTTACATGTACGACAATACATGTATATAGAAATTTTCCTGTCGCCTAATGTTTTTCTTAAAATTCATAGTTTAGATAAAACATATTACAAAAACTGAAATACCGACAATCAAAATAACTTATAACTCTTACACCAGAACTAACGCAGTAGGTTATTAAAACACAATTTGAAATATCGTACGATAAGACACACAACGGTATTATGCATAGAGTGTGGTATAATGCATTTAAACATTATCATGATTTGGATTGATATTAGTCCAATCTAATTATTTATGATGCAATTCTTCATTCATCACATCATATGATCATTTGTATAAGCTTGGATATTTGGATCATATCTTGATCATTTATGCTGCAGGATAGCGAAAACCGGCTGCTATTTTATCACATTCTTTCTGTTCATTCTGTTCATGAATAATTACATGTTAAAATGCCCTAGATAATGTGATTTTACAATTATTATAAAAAATTTCATGCCAATTTTTTTCGCACGGAATTTGAACTGTCCAAGTATAAATCTGATTATGGAAGTCTGTTGATATTTAGATCACATTGCATCACTATCTAAACGTGTAAATATTTAACTATCTTTGCTTCAGTAAGAGCTTTGTTTATTTTTAAATGTATTGTTTTCTTATTGCACATGTACGAATAATGATTTAAAGAATATGATGCACTTCACTTTCATAGCATATACATGTTAACGAATAAAATATTATCAAACATCTCTATTGAGAGTCTGCCAGGCTAAACGTTCTTTATTCTATTTTTCAAATTACCAGTGTTCTTTTCGAGGATGCTTGAAGTGTGTTGCGTTAATATTAAAATATGTTTAAATCTTTATACCTTTTTAAGTCAGCTTTGACCTTAAAATACTCAAGAAGCAATAAATGACAAAACAGGAAACTTTTTTTTCTGCAAAGGCTACCCAGTCGTAGTATGTTTTGATGGTAGTTTCCAAAGTTGTTTAATATTGTGGAACATTAAGGGACGACATAAATTTAAGCTTGTTGTGAAGTTAACAATTAATTATTTATGGCTAAAACACTTTTATGTTACATGTTGATTTTGATCGAGATTTTAATTGGACATTTCTAAATAAAATACGGAATCTAATAATCGCATAATGTCCCATCAATAGAACATAATACACAAAACTTTTAAACTAGTTTATTCTGGCATGTTAAAAAATGTTTTTAAACTTGAGTTCACAAAAACGTTTCCTACGTTATCTAAAGAAGTTTCTCTAAAAATATGTGAAAAATATTAAAGTATTCTTTCATATAAACTGGCTCGTTCTAAACTCTAGTCTGCTTCATGAAGGTTGAATAAGCAGTCAAATATATAGTAAAGATGTGTTATACCTCGTGATATTATCAAGTGCTTAACATCAAATGTACCACGACATTATGTTGGCCCATTTCAATGAAATTCTGTTGCAATATAATATAATTTGTGACTGTAAATCATTCATTTAAAACAAACAAATAGTTCATAAAATGAAACAAGTTATCGTATAGAAAACTATGTACAATAAAAATCATTTATATTTTTAGTATAAATATGCTGAAAATACTGTTTAAAATCATCTCGTAATTGTATTACTATCTACAGAGAGGCATATATGACATTATCATGCCTTTGTTTATCAGGTGCAATTAATACTTTCAGTAAGAATTTAATAATTCAAATAGTTTGCCATTGAACTTACCTAAAACCTACATATTCAATCTTTATCCCAGTTTAAATACACGAAACATACCCTCATTTATTCTTATCGGTAAATGTATTGACAGAAATAGTAGAAAATGATGATTTAGCATAACTGACGTAAAAGCTATATATTTACCCGAGACCTAAAAGCAAATCTTCTAGACTCACTTGAACGGCTTCTTTCCAGCGATAAGAATTGTCAATGAAATGTCACCGAAATAATAGTTACGCCCAATATAGACAATATTACACATCCATCCAGTTGTGGTAATCAATTATATGTCGAGGATCAAATATTATGGACAAAATAATTGATCTTTAAAACCTTTATTTTGAAGTTTACGTTAAACATTAATTTTCATTGATTTCATTGTACTTATTTTACCCACCCAGACAAGGCTTTCAATAACATCTTTAAAATTCCTTGTTTTTTAAGACTAATATGAATTCTAAAATGTGTATCTCGTTTGTTATTTAGTTAAAGCCTATGTGTACAAAGCACCGCTAAATGGGTATTCAATATATAACGCTAAATGTTTTGAGCCAGTAAACGTTATTATTAATCAATGGATGAAACACGCATTGGAATTCAAATTTCATTCAGTTAGGCTATCATAATAAACTAATGGGATATAAAACTTTATCTTATAGATTAAACACATAGAATATTAAAACTATACTGTTTCGATAATCTTATGGACGATTCTTGAAAGGGTTGTAATATAAAATGTCTTTATTTATTATATTTGAGGGTTCAAGCAACAGTTGTACATGCATAAGAAAACCAGATAGACGGCTAGGATTGGCCTCTTGTTTTTTTTTTTTAGCGACGTGTAATTTAGATACTGTAGGAATATAGTGACCGAAATCATCTATTATAAGACAAATAAAGTCCCGTAGACATTCAAATTTGATTACTAGGATATTGCACAAAGATATCACATAATCTTTTCACTTTGACATCTTTAAATTATCTAATATTTGTAAGGGAATGTTCTTTGGTATACATGTTTATCTTCGATTGAATTTCCTGGTTTTTATTGTCACGAAATCTTTGTTTTAAAACAATCTCAATAATCTTTTAAAATAAGACAGTCATTGTATCTTATATTATATCTAGTAACTAAAGGTAGCAAAACATGCAGTATTAAAAACATGAGTTTTTATCACATGAACTTGACTTTTTATAAATAATTATAAAATAACGGCAAATATACCCCTCTATGAGTTTTTTTAATGACACTATTTATGCATATTGGGACCACCTATAGTATGAAGTATTTAAACATAACATATCAATTTTGAGCATAGAATATCTTTAAATAAATTCTAAATAACTAAGGTGTAAAATGTTTTACATATTTTTGTTCTTTTTCTTGAATCGAAACAAAAATAAACTCCCAAAAAACCCATTGAGAAACGTAACTCTAGCATAAAGAGGAAGTAACTTTGGTTTCTCATCATGATATTTTCATGGCATTCCATAGAGTGCGTAAATTGCTGTTGTATAAAAGATTTCATTTGGCAATTTCATCATAAAGAATGACCTTTGAACTAATCCAATAGACCTTTATAGGTATAGAAAACAAATTATTAGGAAAAAAATAAATGATTTATATTCAGCCCGGAGCTGTGTAGTCAGTGACGTCAGCGCATGGAGAAACAGTATATAATAGTTAGTTAGTTTATAAGACTCACTCACTAACTGCCTCGTGTGTGTTATACAAACGTTTGTATAACACACACGAGGAAGTTAGTGAGTGAGTCTAATAAACTAACTAACTATTATATACCCTTTATATTAATAGATGGCGTTTGTATAACACACACGAGGAAGTTAGTGAGTGAGTCTAATAAACTAACTAACTATTATATACCCTTTATATTAATAGATGGCGTTTGTATAACACACACGAGGAAGTTAGTGAGTGAGTCTAATAAACTAACTAACTATTATATACCCTTTATATTAATAGATGGTAACGTTTGTATAACACACACGAGGAAGTTCGTGAGTGAGTCTAATAAACTAACTAACTATTATATACCCTTTATATTAATAGATGGTGTACGTTTGTATAACACCCACGAGGAAGTTAGTGAGTGAGTCTAATAAACTAACTAACTATTATATACCCTTTATATTAATAGATGGTCCCCTCAAGGACCCCCAAATCGCTAACTAACTAACCCTCACACACAGACAGACAGACAGACAGGACAGACAATAAAGACAAAGGACATAGACAAAGGCACATAGACAGATTGATTACATATTATATAGAGTGCAAGAAGTCAACTAACTAACTAACATGGAGGAAATGTGGTAAATAGATTATACGTTACGTTAAACGATGACGTCCACAACGTGAACAAAAGGTGTGAACGTGTCAAATACAAAAAGAGGTGTGAAAAACAAATTGAGTGAAACACACATGAATATAAAAACAAGTACAAGCACACGAAACAGAATCATTCATGTCGACGATAGAATCACAATGCCTCAAGAACACTATGAACCGTTTTGCAAAAGAAACGAAAACTTAACTAGCGGTGGTAGGTCGTTCTGGTCCAAACTGGTGCCACGGTCTACGGCTTTGTTGAAACAGTGGCCGTACAAAAAAAAAGAAACAAAAGAAGAACAGACTCAGGAGAATGGAAGCATCAAGCTAACAGTAAGGAAATTTCCTTACGCACGGAAATAGCAACATGGCTGATGTCGAAAAACACAGAGTGTGGGAGTAAAACAGCAAATATGTTAACAGTATCCGGAGCGGGACTAAATGCAGCGGAATTTTATTCACAAACGACAACTACGATCAACTGGAGATATACAGCGTCTACGACCGAAAGACATGGACCAATAGACAAATTAAAGCATCAGACTTAATGAAAATGGGAAAACTGCAGACATGTAACTGATTGAAACCTGGAAAGAAATACGCCATGGGACACTGAGACCTTTAATGGACAAGCGGATCGTTTACAGTAAACAAGGCAGTGGACATAGGAAAGAGTTTCTGGTGGGGACTGCGGCAGGCGAATAAAACTTTATATTACACAGTCTTAAATGGATACAACATATTTATTCTACGAGGATTAGTAGATGGACTAATTATCAGATTTCAAGTGGCTGTACACAGTGAAAAATGAGAGGATTTAGAAAATGGACAACAGTACACGCCGAGTGTTAAAAAAAATATACTGCCGATAGCCTCAGGACATAGAAGACTGTAACATGATTAACGAACAAAAACGAAAACAAAAGACAGGACTTTTCAACCTCTGCAAAGAATATTCGGAATTCTCGGAGAAGAGGTCGGAATACTACACGAACAGTAATACTACTACGGATATAGAGTAACACGCGAAGCAGTGATGCCATAACATGAACTTAAAAAAAGTAGCTTGAGAACTCAAATCAGTAGAATATGACTCAGACGATGAAGACGACGATGATGACTCGGATGATGAGGATGATGAATACAACTCAGCGGATGAAGAAGTACTCGAAGACGAACACAACTAGAAATGAAGCGTATTTATTGGATGAATAAATGTACTCACTGATTACTGTCTTTGTTATTTCTTTTGTTCTTTGTAATTATTATCTCCCTTGTGAGTTTATTATTTATTATCAACAGTTAGTTAGTTAGTGGGTTGAAGGTCTATGAGGGGAGCCCAGAGCCAAGAGCCCAGAGCCCATAACCACCCACTACCACTAATCGGATTATGTGTTATACAAACGTTTGTATAACACATACTCCGATTAGTGGTAGTGGGTGGTTATGGGCTCTGGGCTCTGGGCTTCTGGGCTTTTTGGGTGTGGGTATCACTTAACTAACTACACTAGTAACATCTATAGATGGTCCCCTCAAGGACCCCAACACCACTAACAAAATCAATAACAAAAACAACAACAAACAATCAATCAGAAGACAGGAAACAAAATCGATAAAAAGGTGTGAAAAACAAATTGAGTGAACACACTCAGTATATAAACAAGTCCAGACAGGAAATAGATCATTATAGCTAGAGACGACAATGCCTCAAAAACATTATGAACCGCCTGCAAAGAAACGAAAATATCCTGGCGCTGGTAGCGGTGGTGGTACGGGTGGTGGCCGCGGTGTACGGGTTGTTGAAACACTGCGTACAAAAAGAAGAACCAAAAGAAGAAACAGACTCAGGAAATGGAAGCGTGAAGCTCAGAGTAAGGAAATTTGCTTACGCACGGAAATAGCAACATGGGTAATGGCGAAAACACAGAGCATAGGAACTTCAAAAATGTTTACAGTATCTGGAGCAGGACTTACTGCAGCAAACTTTGGACTAGTTCTACCGATAGCATATGACATATTCAAGATCAAGAAGGCGAAATTCATAGTATGGCTACAGAACCCAAACGTGTACACGAACGACAACTACGATCAATTGGAGATATTCAGGGTATACGACGAAGACATGGACAATATAAAAGTGAAAACAGGAGATTTAATGAAAATGACAAATTGTAGACATCAGCTCATGGAACCAGGACAGAAGTACGCATGGACATTGAGACCAAAATGGTCGCACGGATCATTAGCAGTGAACAAAGCGGTAGACATCGGAAAGAGTTTCTGGTGGGACTGCGGAAAATCATTTTCACTGTGTAAGCCACTTGAAATCTGATAATTAGTCCATCTTCTAATCCTCCGTAGAATAATATGTTGTATCCATTTAGACTGTGTAATAAGTTTATTGCGCCTGCGCAGTCCCACCAGAAACTCTTTCCTATGTTCACTGCCTTGTTTACTGTAAACGATCCGCTTGCCCATTTAGGTCTCAGTGTCCATGCGTATTTCTTTCCAGGTTCCATCAGTTAATGTCTGCAGTTTCCCATTTTCATTAAGTCTGATGCTTTAATTTGTCTATTGTCCATGTCTTCGTCGTAGACGCTGTATATCTCCAGTTGATCGTAGTTGTCGTTTGTGAATAAAATTCGCTGCATTTAGTCCCGCTCCGGATACAGTTAACATATTTGCTGTCCCCACACTCTGTGTTTTCGACATCAACCATGTTGCTATTTCCGTGCGTAAGCATATTTCCTTACTGTTAGCTTGATGCTTCCATCTCCTGAGTCTGTTTCTTCTTTTGTTTCTTCTTTTTGTACGCACTGTTTCAACAAGCCGTAGACCGTGGCCACCAGTTTGACCAGAACGACTACCACCGCTAGTAAGTTTTCGTTTCTTTGCAAACGGTTCATAGTGTTCTTGAGGCATTGTGATCTATCGCCAGAATGATCTGTTTCGTGTGTGTACTTGTTTATATTCATGTGTGTTCACTCAATTTGTTTTTCACACCTCTTTTGTATTTGACGTTCACACCTTTTGTTCACGTTGTGACGTCATCGTTTACGTAACGTATAATCTATTTACCACATTTCTCCATTTAGTTAGTTAGTGACTTCTTGCACTCTATATATATGTAATCAATTGTCTATGTCCTTTGTCTATGTCCTTTGTCTTTATTGTCTGTCCTGTCTGTCTGTCTGTCTGTCTGTCTGTCTGTGTGTGAGGGTTAGTTAGTTAGCGATTTGGGGGTCCTTGAGGGGACCATCTATTAATATAAAGGGTATATAATAGTTAGTTAGTTTATTAGACTCACTCACTAACTTCCTCGTGTGTGTTATACAAACGTTTGTATAACACACACGAGGAAGTTAGTGAGTGAGTCTAATAAACTAACTAACTATTATATACCCTTTATATTAATAGATGGGCAATTGATTACATATATATAGAGTGCAAGAAGTCACTAACTAACTAAATGGAGAAATGTGGTAAATAGATTATACGTTACGTAAACGATGACGTCACAACGTGAACAAAAGGTGTGAACGTCAAATACAAAAGAGGTGTGAAAATCAAATTGAGTGAACACACATGAATATAAACAAGTACACACACGAAACAGATCATTCTGGCGATAGATCACAATGCCTCAAGAACACTATGAACCGTTTGCAAAGAAACGAAAACTTACTAGCAGTGGTAGTCGTTCTGGTCAAACTGGTGGCCACGGTCTACGGCTTGTTGAAACAGTGCGTACAAAAAGAAGAAACAAAAGAAGAAACAGACTCAGGAGATGGAAGCATCAAGCTAACAGTAAGGAAATATGCTTACGCACGGAAATAGCAACATGGCTGATGTCGAAAACACAGAGTGTGGGGACAGCAAATATGTTAACAGTATCCGGAGCGGGACTAAATGCAGCGAATTTTATTCACAAACGACAACTACGATCAACTGGAGATATACAGCGTCTACGACGAAGACATGGACAATAGACAAATTAAAGCATCAGACTTAATGAAAATGGGAAACTGCAGACATTAACTGATGGAACCTGGAAAGAAATACGCATGGACACTGAGACCTAAATGGACAAGCGGATCGTTTACAGTAAACAAGGCAGTGGACATAGGAAAGAGTTTCTGGTGGGACTGCGCAGGCGCAATAAACTTATTACACAGTCCCAATGGATACAACATATTATTCTACGGAGGATTAGAAGATGGACTAATTATCAGATTTCAAGTGGCTTACACAGTGAAAATGAGAGGATTTAGAAATGGACAACAGTACACGAGTGTTAAAAAAATATACTCATAGCCTCAGGACATAGAAGACTGTAACATGATTAACGAACAAAACGAGAACAAAAGACAGGACTTTTCAACCCTCAAAGAATATTCGGAAATGGACCTTCAACCCACTAACTAACTAACTGTTGATAATAAATAATAAACTCACAAGGGAGATAATAATTACAAAGAACAAAAGAAATAACAAAGACAGTAATCAGTGAGTACATTTATTCATCCAATGAGTACGCTTCATTTCTAGTTGTGTTCGTCTACGAGTACTTCTTCATCCGCTGAGTTGTATTCATCATCATCATCATCCGAGTCATCATCCGAGTCATCATCGTCGTCTTCATCGTCTGAGTCATTTTCTACTGATTTGAGTTCACAAGCTACTTTTTAAGTTCATGTTATGCATCACTGCTTCCGCGTGTTCTCTATATCCGTAGTAGTATTACCTGTTCGTGTACTATTCCGACTCTTCTCCGAGATATTCCGAATATTCTTTGAGGGTTGAAAAGTCCTGTCTTCTGTTCTCGTTTTGTTCGTTAATCATGTTACAGTCTTCTATGTCCTGAGGCTGTGAGTATATTTTTTTAACACTCGTGTACTGTTGTCCATTTCTAAATCCTCTCATTTTCACTGTGTAAGCCACTTGAAATCTGATAATTAGTCCATCTTCTAATCCTCCGTAAAAATAATATGTTGTATCCATTTAGACTGTGTAATAAGTTTATTGCGCCTGCCGCAGTCCCAACCAGCAACTCTTTTCCTATGTCCACTGTCTTGTTTACTGTAAAACCATCCGCTTTGTCCATTAAGGTCTCAGTGTCCATGCGTATTTCTTTCCAGGTTCATCAGTTAATGTCCTGCAGTTTCCCCATTTTCAATTAAGTTTGATGCATTTAATTTGTCTATTGTCCATGTTTTTCGTCGTAGACGCCTGAATATCTCCAGTTGATCGTAGTTGTCGTTTGTGAATAAAATTCGCTGCATTTAGTCCCCGCTCCGGATACTGTTAACATATTTGCTGTCCCACACTCTGTGTTTTCGACATCAACCATGTTGCTATTTCGTGAGTAAGCATATTTCTTACTGTTAGCTTGATGCTTCCATCTCCTGAGTCCCCTGTTTCTTCTTTTTGTTTTTTCTTTTTGTACCACTGTTTCAACAAGCCGTAGACCGTGGCCACCAGTTTTGGAACCAAGAACGACTTACCACCGCTACTAAAGTTTTCGTTTCTTTCGCAAACGGTTCATAGTGTTCTTGGAGGCATTTTGAAATCTATCGCCAGAAATGATCTGTTTCGTGTGTGTACTTGTTTATATTCATGTGTGTGTTCACTCAATTTGTTTTTTTCACACCTCTTTGTATTTGACGTTCACACCTTTTGTTCACTTTGTGACGTCTTCGTTTAACGTAACGTGTAATCATTTACCACAATTTCTCCATTTAGTTAGTTAGTGACTTCTTGCACTCTATATATATGTAATCAATTGTCTATTCCTTTGTCTATGTCCTTTGTCTTTATTGTCTGTCCTGTCTGTCTGTCTGTCTGTGTGTGAGGGTTAGTTAGTTAGCGATTTGGGGGTCCTTGAGGGGACCATCTATTAATATAAAGGGTATATAATAGTTAGTTAGTTTATTAGACTCACTCACTAACTTCCTCGTGTGTGTTATACAAACGTTTGTATAACACACACGAGGAAGTTAGTGAGTGAGTCTAATAAACTAACTAACTATTATATACCCTTTATATTAATAGATGGTCCATGTTGCTATTTCCGTGCGTAAGCACATTTCCTTACTGTTAGCTTGATGCTTCCATCTCCTGAGTCTGTTTCTTCTTTTGTTTCTTCTTTTTGTACGCACTGTTTCAACAAGCCGTAGACCGGGGCCACCAGTTTGACCAGAACGACTACCACCGCTAGTAAGTTTTCGTTTCTTAGCAAACGGTTCATAGTGTTCTTGAGGCATTGTGATCTATCGCCAGAATGATCTGTTTCGTGTGTGTACTTGTTTATATTCATGTGTGTTCACTCAATTTGTTTTTCACACCTCTTTTGTATTTGACGTTCACACCTTTTGTTCACGCTGTGACGTCATCGTTTACGTAACGTATAATCTATTTACCACATTTCTCTCCATTTAGTTAGTTAGTGACTTCTTGCACTCTATATAATATGTAATCAATTGTCTATGTCCTTTGTCTATGGTCCTTTGTCTTTATTGTCTGTCCTGTCTGTCTGTCTGTCTGTGTGTGAGGTTAGTTAGTTAGCGATTTGGGGGCCTTGAGGGGACCATCTATTAAATATAAAGGGTATAATAATAAGTTAGTTTAGTTATTAGACTCACTCACTAACTTCCTCGTGTGTGTTTTGAGTCAATAAACAACTAACTCTTAATACCTTTATATTAATAAATGCCGTATTACCCCGTGGCGTAAGGCCGTGCCTTGATGCACCAGTTTTTCTTCTTTTGTTTTCTTACCACTGTTTCAAACGACTACCACCGCTAGTAAAGTTTTCGTTTCTTTGCAAACGGTTCATAGTGTTCTTGAGGCATTGTGATCTAGATCGCCAGAATGATCTGTTTCGTGTGTGTACTTGTTTAAATATTCATGTGTGTTCACTCAATTTGTTTTTCACACCTCTTTTTGTATTTGACGTTCACAATTTTCCATCGTTCACCAACCCAGTTGTTGACGTCATCGTTTACGTAACGTATGTCTATTTACACATTTCTCTCCCATTTAAAATAGTTAGTGACTTCTTGCACTCTATATATTTGTAATCAATTTGTCTATGTCCTTTGTCTATGTCCTTTGTCTTTATTGTCTGTCCTGTCTGTCTGTCTGTCTGTCTGTCTGTCTGTGTGTGAGGGTTAGTTAGTTAGCGATTTGGGGGTCCTTGAGGGGACCATCTATTAATATAAAGGGTATATAACAGTTAGTTAGTTTATTAGACTCACTCATTAACTTCCTCGTGTGTGTGTTATACAAACGTTCATGTGTGTTCACTCAATTTGTTTTTCACACCTCTTTTGTATTTGACGTTCACACCTTTTGTTCACGTTGTGAACGTCATCGTTTACGTAACGTATAATCTATTTACCAACATTTCTCCATTTAGTTAGTTAGTGACTTTTGCACTCTATATATATGTAATCAATTGTCTATGTCCTTTGTCTATGTCCTTTGTCTTTATTGTCTGTCCTGTCTGTCTGTGTGTGTGTGAGGGTTAGTTAAGTTAGCGATTTGGGGGTCCTTGAAGGGGACCATGTATTAATATAAAGGGTAAAAATAATAGTTAGTTTAGTTTATTAGACCACTCACTAAACTTCCCTCGTGTGTGTTATGCAAACGTTACCATCTATTAATTATAAAGGGTAAATAAAGTTAGTTAAGTTTATTAGACTACGGTCACTAACTTTCCTCGTGTGTGTTAATACAAACGTTTGTATAAACATAACACGAGGAAGTTAGTGAGTGAGTCTAAATAAACTAACTAACTAAAATTATATACGCCTTATATATTAATAGATGGTCCATGTTGCTATTTCCGTGCGTAAGCATCATTGTCCTTACTGTTAGTCTGGATGCTTTCATCTCCTGAGTCTGTTTCTTCTTTTTGTTTCTTCTTTTTGTACACACTGTTCCAACAAGCCGTAGACCGTGGCCACCAGTTTGACCAGAACGACTACCACCGCTAGTAAGTTTCGTTTCTTTGCAAACGGTTCATAGTGTTCTTGAGGCATTGTGATCTATCGCCAGAATGATCTGTTTTCGTGTGTGTACTTGTTTATTATTCATGTGTTGTTCACATCAATTTGTTTTTCACACCTCTTTTGTATTTGACGTTCACACCTTTTTGTTCACGTTGTGACGTCATCGTTTACGTAACGTATAATCTATTTACCACATTTCTCCATTTAGTTAGTTAGTGACTTCTTGCACTCTATATATATGTAATCAATTGTACTATGTCCTTTGTCTATGTATTTGTCTTTATTGTCCTGTCCTGTCTGTCTGTCTGTCTGTCTGTGTGTGAGGGTTTAGTTAGTTAGCGATTTGGGGGTCCTTGAGGGACCATCAATTTAATATAAAGGGTATATAATAAGTTAGTTAGTTTATGAGACTCACTCACTAAACTTCCTCGTGTGTTGTTATAAAACGTTCATGTGTTGTTCACGTCAATTTGTTTTTCACACTCCTCTCTTTTGTATTTGAACGTTTCACACCTTTTGTGTTTCACGTTGTGACGTCATCGTTTACGTAACGTATAATCTATTTACGCACATTTCTCCATTTTAGTTCGTTAGTGACTTCTTGCCACTCTATATATATGTAATCAATTGTCTAACTGTCCCTTTGTCTAATGTCCTGTTGTCTTTATTGTCCTGTCGCTGTCTGTCTGTCCTGTCCTGTGTGTGATTAGTTAGTTAGCGATTTGGGGGTCTTAAGGGGACAATCTATTAAATAAAGGGTTATATAAATTAGTTAGTTAGTTTATTAGACTCAACTCACTAACTTCCCTCGTGGGTGGTTATACAAACGTTAGTGAGTGAGTCTAATAAACGAACTAACTATATATACCCTTTATATTAATTAAATGGTCCAATGTTGCCTATATCCCCGTCGTAAGCATATTTCTTAACTGTTTAGCTTGATGCTTTCCATCTCCTGAGTTCTGTTTCTTCTTTTGTTTCTTCTTTTTGTACGCACTGTTTTCAACAAGCCCGTAGACCGTGGGCACCAGTTTGGACCAGAACGACTACCACCCGGCTAGTAAGTTTTCGTTTCCTTTGAAACGGTTCATAGTGTTCTTGAAGGCATTGTGAATCTTAATCGCCAGAATGATCTGGTTTCGTGTGGTGTACTTGTTTATATATGTGTGTTTCACTCAATTTTGTTTTTCACACCTCTTTTGTATTGAACGTCACACCTTTTGTTCAACGTTGTGACGTCATCGTTTAACGTAACGCTATAATCATTTACACATTTCTTCCATTTAGTAGATAATGATACTCTATTATAATGTAATCAATGTTTTCTATGTCCTTTTGTCCTATGTCCTTTGTCTTTATTGTCTTGTCCTGTAGCTGTCTGTTCTGTCTTGTCTGTCTGTCTGTGTGTGAGGGGTTTAGTTTAGTTAGCGTTGGGGGTCCCTTGAGGACCAATCTATTAAATAAAGGGTACTAATAGTTAGTTTAGTTTATTAGACTCACTCAACTAACTTTCCTCGTGTGTGTTATACAAACTGTTCCATGTGTGTTACTCAAATTTGTTTTTCAACCCTCTTTTGTATTTGACGTCACACCTTTTGTTCACAGTTGTGACGTCATTGGTTACGGTAACGTATAATCTATATTTAATTTACCACATTTCTCCATTAGTTCGTTAGTGACTTCTTGCAACTCTATATATTAGTAATCAATTGTCTATTGTCTTTGGTCTAGTCCTTTGGTCTTTATGTCCTGTCCTGTCTGTCCCTGGTCTGTCTGTGGTGTGAGGGTTGTTACTTAGCGATTTGGGGTCCTTAAGGGGAAACCATCTATTATATAAAGGTATATAGATAGTTAGTTAGTTATTAGACTCACTCCACTACTTTCCTCGTGGGTGTTATAACAAATCGTTAGTGAGTGAGTCAATAAACTAACTAACTATTAATATACCCTTTATATTAATAGATGGTCCATGTTGCTATTACCCGTGCCGTAAGCATATTTTCCTTACTGTTAGCTTGATGCTTCCATCTCCTGAGTCTGTTTCTTCTTTTGTTTCTTCTTTTCTTACGGCACTGTTTCAACAAGCCGTTAGGACCGTGGCCACCAGTTTGACCAGAACGACTACCACCGCTAGTAAGTTTTTCGTTTCTTTGCAAACAGTTCATAGTGTTCTTGAGGCATTGTGAATTATCACCAGAATGATCTGTTTCGTGTGTGTACTTGTTTATATTCATGTGTGTTCACTCAATTTTGTTTTTCACACCTCTTTTCTGTATTTGACGTTCGACACCTTTTGTTCACGTTTGTGACGTCATCGTTTACGGTAACGTATAATCTATTTTAACCACATTTCTCCATTTAGTTAGATAATGACTTCTTTGCACTCTATTTATATGTAATCAATTGTTCTATGTCCTTTGTCTATGTCCCTTTGTCTTTATTGTCTGTCCTGTCTGTCTGTCTGTCTGTGAGGGTGGTGTGAGTTAGTTTAGTTAGCGATTTGGGGGTCCTTGAGGGGACCATCTATTAATATAAAGGGTACATAATAGTTAGTTAGTTTATTAGACTCACTCACTAACTTCCTCGTGTGTGTTATACAAACGTTCATGTGTGTTCACTCAATTTGTTTTTCACACCTCTTTTGTATTTGACGTTCACACCTTTTGTTCACGTTGTGACGTCATTGTTTACGTAACGTATAATCTATTTACCACATTTCTCCATTTAGTTCGTTAGTGACTTCTTGCACTCTATATATATGTAATCAATTGTCTATGTCCTTTGTCTATGTCCTTTGTCTTTATTGTCTGTCCTGTCTGTCTGTCTGTCTGTGTGTGAGGGTTAGTTAAGTTAGCGATTTGGGGGGTCCTTGAGGGGACCATCTATTAATATAAAGGGTATATAAATAGTTAGTTAGTTTATTAGACTCACTCACTAACTTCCTCGTGGGTGTTATACAAACGTACACCATCTATTAATATAAAGGGTTACTATATAATAGTTAGTTAGTTTATTAGACTCACTCACGAAACTTCCTCGTGTGTGTTATACAAACGTTACCATCTATTAATATAAAGGGTATATAATAGTTAGTTAGTTTTATTAGACTCACTCAACGAACTTCCTCGTGTGTGTTTATACAAACGTTAGTGAGTGAGTCTAATAAACTAACTAACTATTATAATACCCTTTATATTAATAGATGGTCCATGTTGCTATTTCCGTGCGTAAGCATATTTCCTTACTGTTAGCTTGATGCTTCCATCTCCTGAGTCTGTTTCTTCTTTTGTTTCTTCTTTTTGTACGCACTGTTTCAACAAGCCACCAGTTTGACCAGAACGACTACCACCGCTAGTAAGTTTTCGTTTCTTTGCAAACATTTCATAGTGTTCTTGAGGCATTGTGATCTATCGCCAGAATGATCTGTTTCGTGTGTGTACTTGTTTATATTCATGTGTGTTCACTCAATTTGTTTTTCACACCTCTTTTGTATTTGACGTTCACACCTTTTGTTCACGTTGTGACGTCATCGTTTACGTAACGTATAATCTATTTACCACATTTCTCCATTTAGTTAGATAATGACTTCTTGCACTCTATATATATGTAATCAATTGTCTATGTCCTTTGTCTATGTCCTTTGTCTTTATTGTCTGTCCTGTCTGTCTGTCTGTCTGTGTGTGAGGGTTAGTTAGTTAGCGATTTGGGGGTCCTTAAGGGGACCATCTATTAATATAAAGGGTATATAATAGTTAGTTAGTTTATTAGACTCACTCACTAACTTCCTCGTGGGTGTTATACAAACGTTAGTGAGTGAGTCTAATAAACTAACTAACTATTATATACCCTTTATATTAATAGATGGTCCATGTTGCTATTTCCGTGCGTAAGCATATTTCCTTACTGTTAGCTTGATGCTTCCATCTCCTGAGTCTGTTTCTTCTTTTGTTTCTTCTTTTTGTACGCACTGTTTCAACAAGCCGTTCATAGTGTTCTTGAGGCATTGTGATCTATCGCCCGAATGATCTGTTTCGTGTGTGTACTTGTTTATATTCATGTGTGTTCACTCAATTTGTTTTTCACACCTCTTTTGTATTTGACGTTCACACCTTTTGTTCACGTTGTGACGTCATCGTTTACGTAACGTATAATCTATTTACCACATTTCTCCATTTAGTTAGTTAGTGACTTCTTGCACTCTATATATATGTAATCAATTGTCTATGTCCTTTGTCTATGTCCTTTGTCTTTATTGTCTGTCCTGTCTGTCTGTCTGTCTGTGTGTGAGGGTTAGTTAGTTAGCGATTTGGGGGTCCTTGAGGGGACCATCTATTAATATAAAGGGTATATAATAGTTAGTTAGTTTATTAGACTCACTCACTAACTTCCTCGTGTGTGTTATACAGACAGACAGACAGACAGGACAGACAATAAAGACAAAGGACATAGACAAAGGACATAGACAATTGATTACATATAAATAGAGTGCAAGAAGTCACTAACTAACTAAATGGAGAAATGTGGTAAATAGATTATACGTTACGTAAACGATGACGTCACAACGTGAACAAAAGGTGTGAACGTCAAATACAAAAGAGGTGTGAAAAACAAATTGAGTGAACACACATGAATATAAACAATTACACACACGAAACAGATCATTCTGGCGATAGATCACAATGCCTCAAGAACACTAAGAACCGTTTGTAAAGAAACCAAAACTTACTAGCGGTGGTAGCCGTTCTGGTCAAACTGGTGGCCACGGTGTACGGCTTGTTGAAACAGTGCGTACAAAAAGAAGAAACAAACGAAGAAACAGACTCAGGAGATGGAAGCATCAAGCTAACAGTAAGGAAATTTGCTTACGCACGGAAATAGCAACATGGCTGATGTCGAAAACACAGAGTGTGGGGACAGCAAATATGTTAACAGTATCCGGAGCGGGACTAAATGCAGCGAATTTCAACACGTGCTTACCTGTACTATACGACACATTCAAAGTGAAGAAGGCGAAATTCATCATGGGGCTACAAAATTCAAACGTATTCACAAACGACAACTACGATCAACTTGAGATATACAGCGTATACGACGAAGACATGGACAACAGACAAATTAAAGCATCAGACTTAATGAAAATGGGAAACTGCAGACATCAACTGATGGAACCTGGAAAGAAATACGCATGGACACTGAGACCTAAATGGACAAGCGGATCGTTTACAGTAAACAAGACAGTGGACATAGGAAAGAGTTTCTGGTGGGACTGCGCAGGCGCAATAAACTTATTACACAGTCTAAATGGATACAACATATTATTCTACGGAGGATTAGAAGATGGACTAATTATCAGATTTCAAGTGGCTTACACAGTGAAAATGAGAGGATTTAGAAATGGACAACAGTACACGAGTGTTAAAAAAATATACTCACAGCCTCAGGACATAGAAGACTGTTACATGATTAACGAACAAAACGAGAACAAAAGACAGGACTTTTCAACCCTCAAAGAATATTCGGAATATCTCGGAGAAGAGTCAGAATACGACACGAACAGGTAATACTACAACGGATATAGAGAACACGCGGAAGCAGTGATGCATAACATGAACTTAAAAAAAAGTAGCTTGTGAACTCAAATCAGTAGAAAATGACTCAGACGATGAAGACGACGGTGATGACTCGGATGATGAGGATGATGAATACAACTCAGCGGATGAAGAAGTACTCGTAGACGAACACGACTAGAAATGAAGCGTACTCATTGGATGAATAAATGTACTCACTGATTACTGTCTTTGTTATTTCTTTTGTTCTTTGTAATTATTATCTCCCTTGTGAGTTTATTATTTATAATCAACAGTTAGTTAGTTAGTGGGTTGAAGGTCCATGAGGGGACCATCTACTTAGAGAACTGGGTCAAAGGGGAACAACTCCTATATATACTACTATAATATACATATTTCACTCACTAACTATTTTGGATTATGTATATACAAACGTTTGTATACACATAATCCAAAATAGTTAGTGAGTGAAATATGTATATAGTAGTATATATAGGAGTTGTTCCCCTTTGACCCAGTTCTCATCTACTTAGAGGACAGGATCAAGGGGAATAACCGTACATATACTTAAAGTATACATCTCACTACTAACTATTTAGATATATGTGTTATATACTATTAGACAATCATAGTGAGTAGTTATTAGTTACTTTACTACAAACAACAACAAATACAATTAATAGTGTAGTTCAATTAATGACTAACAACTACTCGCCAGATGTGTTATACAAACGTTTGAATAACACATCTGGGCGAGTAGTTGTTAGTCATTAATTGATCTACACTTTGAATTGTATTTGTTGTTGTTTGTAGTAAAGTAACTATTAACTACTCACTATGATTGTCTAATAGATGGTCCCCTCAAGGACCCCCAAATCACTAACAAAAGGAATGAGAGATAAATGAGTAAACAACCGAACAACCAATCAGAAGGTGCGAACAATCAAAGGTGCGAACAACACATAGGTGTGAAAAACAAATAGAGTGAACTATCTCACGAAATATATACAAGTGCAGACAAGAAAATAGATCATTATAGCTAGAGACGTTGACAATGCCACAAGAACATTATGAACCGCCTGCAAAGAAACGAAAACATCCTGGCGCTAGTAGCAGTTTTGGTACGGGTAGCGGCCGCGGTGTACGGGTTGTTGAAACACTGCGTACAAAAAGAAGAGCCAAAAGAAGAAATGGACTCAGGCAATGGAAGCGTGAAGCTCAAAGTAAGGAAATTTGCTTACGCACGGAAATAGCAACATGGGTGATGGCGAAAATGCAGAGCGTAGGAACGACGAAAATGTTTACAGTATCTGGAGCAGGACTTAATGCAGCGAACTTTGGACTATCATTACCAATAGCATACGACATATTCAAGGTGAAAAAGTCGAAATTTATTGTGTGGCTGCAGAACCCAAACGTGTACACGAACGACAATTACGATCAGTTGGAGATATTCAGCGTATACGACGAAGACATGGACAAAAGAAAAGTGAAAACTGGAGATTTAATGAAAATGACAAACTGTAGACATCAGCTGATGGAACCAGGACAAAAATACGCATGGACATTGAGACCAAAATGGTCGCGCGGATCATTAAACGTGAACAAAGCGGTAGACATCGGAAAGAGTTTCTGGTGGGACTGCGGAAATTGGCTGCAATTACTACACAGTTTAAACGGATATAATGTGCTATTCTACGGAGGACTAGAGCAAGGACTCATAATAAGATTCCAAATTGGATTTACTCTGAAATTCAAAGGATTCAGAAATGGACAACAATACTTGGGAATGAAAACGTTATACAGAAAACCACAACAAATGGAAGACAATCTAATGCACAACGAACAAAAGGCAGGAACAGAAGAGACATTCACAACAATGACAGAACATTCGTTACACCTCGGTGAAGAGTCGGAATTCTATACAAACATGGAATATTATTATGGTTATAGAGAACACGCGGAAACAGTGATGCAGAACGCAAACTTAAAAAAGACTGAGTGTAAACCAGTGTTTATTGAGGACGATTCGGACGATGAGGACGGTTACGAGGACGATGAAAACGAAGTAGACCATACAAACGAGGAAGATTTACGGTACGCACCGGATGATGAAGATGAACTCATACTAGCAGACGAAGTCTAAGAAATGAAGTGTACTCATTAGATGAATAAATAATTAGTAACAAGTGTTAATTGTCTTTATTATTTTTATTATCTCCCTTTATTAATTACATAATTTGATGACTCAGCCAGTTAGTGTGTTCGGAGTCCATGAGGGGACCATCTACTTAGAGAACAGGATCAAGGGGAATAACCGTAAATATACTTATAGTATACATCTCACTACTAACTATTTAGATATATGTGTTATATAAACGTTTATATAACACATATATCTAAATAGTTAGTAGTGAGATGTATACTATAAGTATATGTACGGTTATTCCCCTTGATCCTGTTCTCTAAGTAGATGAGAACTGGGAGAAGGGGAAAAACTCCTATATATACTACTATATACATATTTCACTCACTAACTATTTTGGATTATGTATATAAAATCGTTTGTATATACATAATCTAAAATAGTTACTGAGTGAAATATGTATATAGTAGTATATATAGGAGTTGTACGTTTATAGAACACATACATCTAAATAGTAAGTAGTGAGATGTATACTATAAGTATATGTACGGTTATTCCCCTTGATCCTGTTCTCTAAGTAAATCCATCTATTAGACAATCATAGTGAGTAGTTATTAGATACTTTACTACAAACAACAACAAATACAACTAATAGTGTAGTTCAATTAATGACTAACAACTACTCGCCCAGATGTGTTATACAAACGTTTGTATAACACATCTGGGCGAGTAGTTGTTAGTCATTAATTGAACTACACTATGAATTGTATTTGTTGTTGTTTGTAGTAAAGTAACTAATAACTACTCTCTATGATTGTCTAATAGATGGTCCCCTCAAGGACCCCCAAATCACTAACAAAAGGAATGAGAGATAAATGAGTAAACAACCGTACAACCAATCAGAAGGTGCGAACAATCAAAGGTGCGAACAACACATAGGTGTGAAAAACAAATAGAGTGAACTATCTCACGAAATATATACAAGTGCAGACAAGAAAATAGATCATTATAGCTAGAGACGTTGACAATGCCACAAGAACATTATGAACCGCCTGCAAAGAAACGAAAACATCCTGGCGCTAGTAGCAGTTTTGGTACGGGTAGCGGCCGCGGTGTACGGGTTGTTGAAACACTGCGTACAAAAAAGAAGAGCCAAAAGAAGAAATGGACTCAGGCAATGGAAGCGTGAAGCTCAAAGTAAGGAAATTTGCTTACGCACGGAAATAGCAACATGGGTGATGGCGAAAACGCAGAGCGTAGGAACGACAAAAATGTTTACAGTATCTGGAGCAGGACTTAATGCAGCGAACTTTGGACTATCATTACCAATAGCATACGACATATTCAAGGTGAAAAAGGCGAAATTTATTGTGTGGCTGCAGAACCCAAACGTGTACACGAACGACAATTACGATCAGTTGGAGATATTCAGCGTATTCGACGAAGACATGGACAATAGAAAAGTGAAAACTGGAGATTTAATGAAAATGACAAACTGTAGACATCAGCTGATGGAACCAGGACAAAAATACGCATGGACATTGAGACCAAAATGGTCGCGCGGATCATTAAACGTGAACAAAGCGGTAGACATCGGAAAGAGTTTCTGGTGGGACTGCGGAAATTGGCTCCAATTACTACACAGTTTAAACGGATATAATGTGCTATTCTACGGAGGACTAGAGCAAGGACTCATAATAAGATTCCAAATTGGATTTACTCTGAAATTCAAAGGATTCAGAAATGGACAACAATACTCGGGAATGAAAACGTTATACAGAAAACCACAACAAATGGAAGACAATCTAATGCACAACGAACAAAAGGCAGGAACAGAAGAGACATTCACAACAATGAGAGAACATTCGTTACACCTCGGTAAAGAGTCGGAATTCTATAAAAACAGGGAATATTATTATGGTTATAGAGAACACGCGGAAGCAGTGATGCAGAACGCAAACTTAAAAAAGACTGAGTGTAAACCAGTGTTTATTGAGGACGATTCGGACGGAAACGAGGACGATGAAAACGAAGTAGACCATACAAACGAGGAAGATTTACGGTACGCACCGGATGATGAAGATGAACTCATACTAGTAGACGAAGTCTAAGAAATGAAGTGTACTCATTAGATTAATAAATAATTAGTAACAAGTGTTAATTGTCTTTGTGTTTATTATTTTTATTATCTCCCTTTGTTAATTACATAATTTGA
Source organism: Ruditapes philippinarum (assembly GCF_026571515.1). Taxonomy (NCBI): domain Eukaryota; kingdom Metazoa; phylum Mollusca; class Bivalvia; order Venerida; family Veneridae; genus Ruditapes; species Ruditapes philippinarum. The sequence goes on along the minus strand of NW_026852381.1, from coordinate 150,760 downwards.
TGACTCAGCCAGTTAGTGAGTTCGGAGTCCATGAGGGGACCATCTACTTAGAGAACAGGATCAAGGGGAATAACCGTACATATACTTATAGTATACATCTCACTACTAACTATTTAGATATATGTGTTATATAAACGTTTATATAACGGTGAAGTATATGTACGGTTATTCCCACTTGATCCTGTTCTCTAAGTATTTTACTTAGAGAACTGGGTCAAAGGGGAACAACTCCTATATATACTACTATATACATTTTTCACTCACTAACTATTTTGGATTATGTATATACAGACGTTTGTATATACATAATCCAAAATAGTTAGTGAGTGAAATATGTATATAGTAGTATATATAGGAGTTGTTCCCCTTTGACCCAGTTCTCTAAGTAGTTGGTCCCCTCATGGACCTTCAACCCACTAACTAACTAACTGTTGATAATAAATAATAAACTCACAAGGGAGATAATAATTACAAAGAACAAAAGAAATAACAAAGACTGTAATCAGTGAGTACATTTATTCATCCAATGAGTACGCTTCATTTTTAGTCGTGTTCGTCTACGAGTACTTCTTCATCCGCTGAGTTGTATTCATCATCCTCATCATCCGAGTCATCATCGTCGTCTTCATCGTCTGAGTCATTTTCTACTGATTTGAGTTCACAGGCTACTTTTTTTAAGTTCTTGTTATGCATCACTGCTTCCGCGTGTTCTCTATATCCGTAGTAGTATTACCTGTTCGTGTAGTATTCCGACTCTTCTCCGAGATATTCCGAATATTCTTTGAGGGTTGAAAAGTCCTGTCTTTTGTTCTCGTTTTGTTCGTTAATCATGTTACAGTCTTATATGTCCTGAGGCTGTTAGTATATTTTTTTAACACTCGTGTACTGTTGTCCATTTCTAAATCCTCTCATTTTCACTGTGTAAGCCACTTGAAATCTGATAATTAGTCCATCTTCTAATCCTCCGTAGAATAATATGTTGTATCCATTTAGACTGTGTAATAAGTTTATTGCGCCTGCGCAGTCCCACCAGAAACTCTTTCCTATGTCCACTGCCTTGTTTACTGTAAACGATCCGCTTGTCCATTAAGGTCTCAGTGTCCATGCGTATTTCTTTCCAGGTTCCATCAGTTAATGTCTGCAGTTTCCCATTTTCATTAAGTCTGATGCTTTAATTTGTCTATTGTCCATGTCTTCGTCGTATACGCTGTATATCTCCAGTTGATCGTAGTTGTCGTTTGTGAATACGTTTGGATTTTGTAGCCACACGATGAATTTCGCCTTCTTCATTTTGAATGTGTCGTATAGTACAGGTAAGCACGTGTTGAAATTCGCTGCATTTAGTCCCGCTCCGGATACTGTTAACATATTTGCTGTCCCCACACTCTGTGTTTTCGACATCAGCCATGTTGCTTTTTCCGTGCGTAAGCAAATTTCCTTACTGTTAGCTTGATGCTTCCATCTCATGAGTCTGTTTCTTCTTTTGTTTCTTCTTTTTGTACGCACTGTTTCAACAAGCCGTACACCGTGGCCACCAGTTTGACCAGAACGGCTACCACCGCTAGTAAGTTTTCGTTTCTTTGCAAACGGTTCATAGTGTACTTGAGGCATTGTGATCTACCGCCAGAATGATCTGTTTCGTGTGTGTACTTGTTTATATTCATGTGTGTTCACTCAATTTGTTTTTCACACCTCTTTTGTATTTGACGTTCACACCTTTTGTTCACGTTGTGACGTCATCGTTTACGTAACGTATAATCTATTTACCACATTTCTCCATTTAGTTAGTTAGTGACTTCTTGCACTCTATATATATGTAATCAATTGTCTATGTCCTTTGTCTATGTCCTTTGTCTTTATTGTCTGTCCTTTGTCTCTTGTGTCTGTCTGTCTGTGTGTGAGGGTTAGTTAGTTAGCGATTTGACGACGATGATGACTCGGATGATGAGGATGATGAATACAACTCAGCGGATGAAGAAGTACTCGTAGACGAACACGACTAGAAATGAAGCGTACTCATTGGATGAATAAATGTACTCACTGTTATATAAACTATTAGACAATCATAGTGAGTATTTATTAGTTACTTTACTACAAACAACAACACATACAATTAATAGTGTAGTTCAATTAATGACTAACAACTACTCGCCCAGATGTGTTATACAAACGTGTAACTACTCACTATGATTGTCTAATAGATGGTTATTCCCCTTGATCCTGTTCTCTAAGTAGAAATCTAGAAGTTTATATAACACATATATCTAAATAGTTAGTAGTGAGATGTATACTATAAGTATATGTACGGTTATTCCCATTGATCCTGTTCTCTAAGTAGATGGTCCCCTCATGGACTCCGAACGCACTAACTGGCTGAGTCATCAAATTATGTAATTAACAAAGGGAGATAATAAAAATAATAAAGACAAAGACAATTAACACTTGTTACTAATTATTTATTCATCTAATGAGTACACTTCATTTCTTAGACTTCGTCTACTAGTATGAGTTCATCTTCATCATCCGGTGCGTACCGTAAATCTTCCTCGTTTGTATGGTCTACTTCGTTTTCATCGTCCTCGTTTTCGTCCTCATCGTCCGAATCGTCCTCAATAAACACTGGTTTACACTCAGTCTTTTTTAAGTTTGCGTTCTGCATCACTGCTTCCGCGTGTTCTCTATAACCATAATAATATTCCCTGTTTGTATAGAATTCCGACTCTTCACCGAGGTGTAACGTTTGTATATACATAATCCAAAATAGTAAGTGAGTGAAATATGTATATAGTAGTATATATAGGAGTTGTTCCCCTTTGACCCAGTTCTCTAAGTAGATGGTCCCCTCATGGACCTTCAACCCACTAACTAACTAACTGTTGATAATAAAATATCAATTTAATTACTTGCTTATATTTTTCAAATATTATAGAACGTCAAGCTCCTGTGGTTTTAATATATAAAGGACCATTTAATAAACAAAATCGTTGTATGAGCATACATTTATTAATGCGAACACGTGCAGACTTTCGTTTGTTTCTTGTTTTCAAGCACATTTTACTCACGACGGCGTGCATTTCCACTGATCTCTAGTATTTCTACCTATTTATGATATTAAGTTATATTCTTTTCATTACCATTCAGACATAGTCCGTCTACTGTGACTAAAAATCATTTATATATTCTCATGTTTAATTCTCGAATAGAAATCAAACTATCTATAAAATATTCTAAAAGAATTGATATTTGGACCAATTTAATCAATTATGTGTAAACAAATTTAACTATATATACTAAGGTTTGTATTTTATTTCTTAAAACAGTTGTAATAATAACATATTATTTAATTGCATGTGGGTTGTCGTCAAGGTATACAGTAAGATTTTTAATTTTCTTCGATTTCCTCGCTATACTTTTGTGGTCGTGTCTCAATGTGATCTTTTATTTATAAACACGGAATAAGACGAAATAAAAAGAGGTGGAGTGGATTTGAACTTTGAAAATTGCTTTATTTTATCCTCTGGAATGAATAAGAAAATTCAAATTCTGATTTTCAGCACTCTCAAAGATGTGGAGTTCCTGTATTTGTTTGGGGTCCTCCTGGGCTCCTTGCCACTGGCTCTTGTTGCACGATCTTGTGGGGATTGTGTTCATTGAACGCCGCTTTTCCTTGTTGATCTTGTCTATCATATTTTGTGAATAATAATCTTTCATCATTAAACTATTGTTTTCACAAGAGTATATTTTCACAATACATTCTAAACTATGATGTTTCCTCGTTTTGCTAAACGAGGTGTAAATGCAATAAAAATTTCTTTGATTTATTTCAAAATTTCATACCGCGCCAAACACTCATATTTACTGGCGATATAAACATGTAGATGAGTACTTCAGCTGAAGTATCAAACGCGTTTGATTTGTATTGATTAAGTTTTTGTCAGTATTTCAAACGCATGCATTTCGCATTTCTGCTAAATTTTGTAGTAGCAACGCAATTTTTTACTCGAAAAACCCAGACTCAATTTTCATCAGGGAATTGGAACATAATTCGCCATGTCTTCTCATCATACAGATTTAGACAGCGCGTGTTTTATATTAATTATCGACATGTGATTTTTCAAATTTACTGATGAAATGAGATGTGCAAATCTTGACACCTCCCTTTTCACGGATGAAGCAGTATGCAATGTTCAGAAATAAGTTTATTGATATCAATGTCACACATGCCAGACAAATATAAGAACACTCGACCTTTAAGATAAAAATTATCTTATTTTGAAGTGGTTTGAAGTGCTGTGGATTAAAAATGCTCCTGGTATTCAAGTGTAATATTTTGTGCGGAGATGATTTTACACGGTCAACAGGAGTATCATTTGTGCAACAGTTCTTCAAATTTAGCAACTACTCAAAGTATCAGGATATTATCAGCTGTAGACATGTTGAAGATAACTTTACTGTTTTCTTTCTAAGTTTGACTCTGTATTTGCTTCTTCATAAATTTTCGGAAGAAAAACCTTGCACATTCTTAACCTGTTTAAAATGATAATGAATGATAATGACGACCTCCAAAAAAATATTGGAATGAATAAACTAAACTTATTTTACGTTACATTCAATTTGTCAAAAAAAGCTTGTGTAAAAGTTTTGAAATTGTAATTGTTAACATCAAATATTTTGCTAAATTTTGATATTCACATGAAACCAAACAGTTACGTAATTTTTAAATCATTTTTTAATGTTCAAACAAATTGTGAAATGTCTACATACTTTCAAAACACACTATTAACAGAACTGATACTTTAATGTGTTAATCCATTATGGGAAATGGTTAAACGTGCCTGACACTGATATGTACGAGAGTATATCAACAATGTCATGTCAGGGTTATGTTGACTTTATTACGTGTTAGAGTGACGGAGTTAAATTGCCCAAAGTTATTTATTATTAGATTGAAAGATAACCAGAATTAACCTTAGTATCAATCTGAATAAAATATTAGATACTATTTAATTTAGATACAAATAACTATCTACGGCTACTGTAATCGTATTTTCGTACCCGCCTTTTTCAAGCTCTTAATATAATGAGGTACGAAGTTTCAAAACAAAATTCAAAAATATCATTCCGAGAGTCGTTCATCAGTGATCATATTATATGTAAGATATATTTTCTTGGTAACATAATCAAAATAATAATCATAAATCCTCAAGATATCAACGTACTTCATTTTGATTTTGATTGAAAATTTCATTTGTCTATTATAACCATATGGCTATTACCGACTTTCCAGCTCTTGTATAATATTGAGTAATAGAGTTCTATAAGAGTAATATAAACTTAACACGGAGTACATTTGTGACAAATATAAGTAATATATTCTAAACCAACAGTTTTATAAATAAATCGATTCCAGACTTAGATAACGCTATGATACATTTCGACTGTTTTAAATTTTCATTTATCACTTTAAATAAGTGCTTTCATCCAAATAAAATTTACACCTGAAAATTTCTTGTCAAATGGTAATCTGTTTTCAAATTAGTTTATGCACCCTTTCATCATGTTATCTTAAGTATATATTCAAGAAAAAACAAGGATGTAGAGCGTTAATGTATATGTAATGGGAAAAGAGAAGTATTGCATAAAATAACATATCTGACTAATGTATATTCAATATTCATTATGTCTTGTTTGCAAAGGTATCTAACACATAATATTGTGACATATAGGTCACTTTCAATCAAGCTTGCTAAATATTTGGTACTTGCCATAATATATGACTTAAACGTGTAAATTTAAAGACTGTTTTTTACGGCTTGTGTGCAGTCCGACCGCCTGTATACTGCCGGCTCTCTATCTTCAAACGTTCATCTTGATGTCCTATATCAAACATAGAAGCTGAAAAAATTCGTGATACATTGCACAAATTCAGTAGGTTAAATTTTTCTGTATTAGAAACATCCGCATATATGTTCATACTGCGGTCAACATTGAACCGTCCATGAGACACGTTAGTTAAATTCCATGAAAAACGACGTACGGTTCAAATATAAAATAATGTATGTGCCCTAAAAGAGAAAACAATGGGTATGGTATTTTGAGGGATGCAGAGGTGAAGAAGCCTGCATACAACTGAGACAAATTTAAAAACAGTTTGAAGAATTTAAAAACTACAATTCCAATCTATATGATTATTTGTACTTGTATCAACACTTCTTGTAAAAATGTTGATTCTTCAGAATAAAGATAGCAATAATATATATTATTAATATTTTCCCTCGACCTATATGCAACAGTTCTAGACTCACTTTAACGGCTTCACTCCAGCGATAAGACTTTTCAATGAAATGTCAACGAAATAAAAATGACATCAATGTGGACAAAGCAACGTCTATTTAGCTGTGAGAATCAATATGTCTGTGATCGTATCTTATAGACGAAATTAGTGACCGTTGTACAGACGCTGATCTGAAATTAATTATTAACCTTCTTTTGATTTAATTGTAGTTATTTGACAAACTAGGTCAAGGCATAAAACAGATAATAAAATGGTTTCTTTTTCAGACTAATTGTAACTATAAAATGTGTATCTTGGTAAAATTTTGTTTTTATACAATTTTGGAAAAGGGTGGCCCTTTGAGATTTAGTTGAAAATCACAGATTCGGATATACTGAGTCTGTATAATAATGATAATTATGATAATTATGATATATAGGACAAAACAGCAGGAATCACCGCTAAAAGGGTATTCCATCCACAACACTCAAAGTTTTTGAACCAATAATCGTATGTATGAATTAAAGTTTGAACATTTTATTGGAAATATTGAACCAGAATTCATTATGGTCATAAAATTATACAACTAGGCATTCTTAAAAATCTAACTGAAGTTTTCATAAAATTAGACTAATGCCTTATACGAGTAATTGTAAATTTATTAAATTCATTTCTTCAGGCATAATTCTGAGCGCTAGTTATATTATTTGTTGTTACACGATTTGTATAAAGTAAAATGCTTTTTACTGCTTAATCCGGTGCAGGGTCAATGGAGTGGTTGCACTTTTAATAACCTCTTAATCACAAATAAAAGCGGGCCTTTAAATGTTGTTTGCATTGCTTCTGCAGGAAATTTCGTTCAATAAACAGATATATTTTCTTTTTATTGCAATTTATACAATTTAATCAAGTTTTGTAAAGACAGTGCTCTTTAGGCTTATGGTTCACAAAATAACAAGATGTACCAATCCTGTCTTGTTTTCATGAAGTGAATTAAATTATATTGTTTTATCATAAGATAAAAAAACCACACACACAATTGTGAACCACATCCTGCTGGTGAATTTAAACATTTTCAGAAACAGTTACACATTCAGGAAAGAGAAAATGACAGGAAACGAATTAAAATAGATAAGAAAAGACATGATGTTGTTAAATATAACTAAGTTTCTATCACGTTTGATACGCTTGTGATATCAAATTGTATCACCATTTGAGCCGCGTCACGGAAAAACCAACATTTTGCGGATGCGCAGGCTGGTCTGGATCTATGCTGTTCGCAAACGCACTATGTTGGTTTTGTCGTGTCATTTATCATTATTAAAATAATGTGTGTACTGTTACATGTACGACAATACATGTATATAGAAATGCCATTTTCCTGTCGCCTAATGTTTCTCTTCAAATTCATAGTTTAGATAAAACATATTACAAAAACTGAAATACCGACAATCAAAATAACTTATAACTCTTACACCAGAACTTAAGCAGTTTTTGTTCACTCAAAGCCAACGATAAGACACACAACGGTATTATGCATGGAGTGTGGTATTATGCATTTAAACTTGATCATGAGTTGGCCTGATATAAGTTCAGACACTCTAATTATTTGTCATGCAATTCTTCATTCATCATATCATATGATCATTATTTAATATGTAAACAAGAAAGACATAACCAGATATCAATATAAGCTTGGATACTTGGATCATATCTTGATGTATAAACTTGGCATTTATGCAGGATAGCGAAAACCGGCTGCTTACTTTACCACATTCTTTCTGTTCATCAACAATTACATGTTTAAATGTTCCAGAGAATGCGATATTACAATTATTATAAAAACTTCCATGCCAAATTTTTCGCACTGAATTGAAACTGTCCAAGTGTAAATCTGATCATGGAAGTCTGTTGATATTTAGATCACACTGCATCACTATGTAAACGTGTAAACATTTGACTATCATTGCTTCACTAAGAGCTATGTCTATTATTAAAATGTACTGTTTTCTTATTGCACGTGTTTTGTGTACGCATTATGATTTAAAGAATATGGTGCACTTCATATTCATGGCATATACATATATACTAATAAAATATTATCAAACATCTCTATTGAGAATCTGCCAGTCTAAACGTTCTTTATTATATTTTTCAAATTACCAGTGTTCTTTTCGAGGATACTTGAAGTGTGTTGCGTTCACATTAAAAATGTTTAACTCTGAAGACCTTTTTAAGTTAGCTTTGACCTTAAAATACTCAAGGAGCAATAAAGTGACAAAACAGGAAACAATTATTTTCTGCAAAGGCTACGCAGTCGTAGTATGTTGAAAATGTAGTTTCCAAAGTTGTTTAATATTGTGGACTATTATGGGACGACATTTAAGAAAGAGAATGGATACGTATGCAAACTCGGCCGTATATTTGTTGGGAAGTTAACAATTAATTATTATTATCTAAAACACTTTTATGTAACGTGTTGATTTTGATCGAGATTTTTATTGAAAATTTCTAAATATATGGAGTCTAATAATCGCATTCTGTCCCATCAAAAGAACAAAATACACAAAACTTTTTAACTAGTTTTTTTCTGGCATGTTTTAAATTCATTTAAATGTACAAAAACGTTTCCTAAGTTATCTTAAGGAGTGACTCTAAAAATATCTGAAAAAATATTAAAGTATTGTTTCATGTAAACTGGCTAGTTCCAAACTCTAGTTTGTTTTAAGAAGGGTTGAATAAGCAGTCCAATATATAGTAAAGATGTGTTATACCTCGTGATAAACATCAAATGTACCACAAGATCATGTTGGCCCATTTCAATGAAGTTCTGTTGCAATATGATATAATTTGTGACTGTTAATCATTCATTTAAAACAAACAAATAGTTCATAACATGAAACAAGTTATCGTATAGAAAGCTATGTACAATAAAAATCATTTATATTTTTAATATAAATATGCTGAAAATACTGTTTAAAATCATCTCGTAATTGTAGTACTATCTACAGAGAGGCATATATGACATGTTCATGCCTTTGTTTATCAGGTGCAATTAATACTTTCAGTACGGAGTTAATAATTCAAATCGTTTGCAATTGACTTTACCTAAAACCTACATATTCAATTTTTATGGAAATTCAATTCCCAGTTTAAATACACGAAACATATCCTTATTTGTTCTTATTGGTAAATATATTGGAAGAAATTGTAGAAAATGATGATTTTGCATAACTGACGTAAAAGCTATATATTTTCCCGTGACCTTAACGCAAAACTTCTAGACTCACTAGAACGGCTTCATTCCAGCGATAAGAATTGTCAATGAAATGTCACCGAAATAAAAGTTACGCCCAATATAGACAATATTACACATTCATTCATTTGTGGTAATCAATAATATGTCTGGGATCGTATCTTTTGGACAAAATAATTGATCTTTGAAACCTTTATTTTGAAGTTGACGTTGAACATTAATTTTCATTGATTTAATTGTACTTATTTTACCAACCCAGACAAGGCTTACAATAACATCTTTAAAATTCCCTGTTTTTCAGACTATTCTTACTTCTAAAATGTGTATCTCGTTTGTCATCTAAGTGTGGCTTATGTGTACATAGCTCCGCTTAATGGGTATTCAACCTATAACGCTAACAAGTAAACTGAATCATAAATAACTGAATAAATGAATGAAACACATATTGGAATAAAAGAACCAGAATTCATTCAGAATTCATTCAGTTAGACTATCATATTAAACTAATGGGATATAAAGCTTTATCTTATGGATGAAACAAATCGAACAGTAAAATTGTTTTGTTTCGATAATCTTACAGACGATTTCACAAATGTCCAATTCAAAGTATGTTGAAGATGTTGCACTTTCAGTTACCTCTCAAATACAGACAAATAAAACTGAGTTTGCAATTTCCATCTTTAACATTTTATTTTTATTGTTCTCGGAGGATCTCTTTTCAAGATTTAATTCTTACACTAAACAGATATATCTTCTTTTCATCGCTGTTTATATCACATTTTCGAAACAAAATATCAAGACATTGCTCTTGAGGTTATAATTTTCTATTACAAAATATAGCATCAAGATATACCAATCCTGTCTGGTTTTCATGAAATAGATTTATTTATACACGTATAATAATTGTTTTTATCATACAAAAACATACATATACAATTAACGACTAAACAACGAGACAATTAAATGATCAATAAATAAGTGGATTTACACTCTCTATATTTATTTGTGATATTTTGACTCATTTATATCAAAAATATCAATTCCCCTACATTTACTTAAACTATTCAGGAAAGAGGAAATTTTTCTTGTCCCGGTCAATAGGCCACATTGTGCTGATGAAACGTGATGTTGTTTTAAACAACAACATGAACAGTTGCAAATTCAGGAAACAGAAAATAACAAGAAACAAATAACGAGATAAGGAAAGGCGTGCGGCTGTTAAATATAGTATTGTTACTACTATCTTTTTTAGTGGAAGTGTGATTTCAAATATTATCACCATTTTATAATTATTCAAATAATTTGTGTACTAATACGAGAATGCAAGAAAATGCCATTTCCTGGTTAGTAAATGTTTTTATGAATCATATGTAACGAACTTAAAATACTGACAAAAAGACCGACACAAGTTATCCTGTATTTTTACTTTTTTGTGTTGTTTTATTTTTATTCAAGTGTTATTTTAACAAAATCAACACATGCGTTTCTCTTTCTATTGAAATAAATGTAAAATAAACTAATTTGTTAAAGTTTATTTTGTCATACATACTTCTGAGTCATGACAAGATTTGTATAATAGGAAAGACATTCTACTATAGCTTAAGTCGGTTCAAAGGATTGTAGAACATGTTGAACGTTTCATTATCTCTAATGTACAGACTAGATAAGACCGTTTGCAATATTCATCTTTTAAATTGTGTTTACATTGCTCTGCAGAATAAAATATTTGCAAAAAAGGACGCTATCTTTATATTTGACGTTTTAAGCAAATGTCGTAAAAGAGAGTCAAATAGACAGCCCTCTGTTGTTTTTTTTTCTATCGTTTTTAGCGACGTGTAATTTGGATACTGTAGATATAACGAAGTGGAAATTGATCCATTGTCAGACGAATAAAGTAACGTTTAGACATTCAAATTTGATTACTAGAACATTGCAAAAAGTTATCACATGAATGTTTAATTTGACAACTTTAAATTATCTAATATATGTAAGGGAATGTCCTTTGGTATACATGTGTATCTTCTATTAAACTTCCTTTTTTATTGCCACAAATTCTCATTTTGAAACAACTATGTAAAACAAGTCAGTTATTGCATCTAATAATACATATATATCTAGTAACCATAGGTAGGAGAACATGTAGTAATAAACATGATTTGTAGTTTGTTACGACAATCTAATAAACATAACGTTGTATGAGCACTATGTGAAATCCTGATTTTTTTCCAAACGTAATTATTAAGAATTTGTAAGACTCAACTTAAGCTTTGCTATACCAAATGTTCTTATGATGACCATTTTATTTTAGTTATGCATTTTTGATAAGGTTGCACACCTTTATATATACAAAAATAGTTGGGTGTCCATGACAGAAAGATGAAGGTCGTTGACTTTGAACGACGATGAGGGTTCGAATTCCATCCGGGACTCTGGATTCCTTCACGAATGGAAGCTGGTGTTCACCAGTGACATATAATTTGATCTTACATACAAAACAAATTTTCTTTTTTTTAATACTTTTATAGGCTTTAACTTATGTGATTTCTGCCGCGTAACGACAATCGCTTTCATTAATGACGTCATCGAATCATGAGGTCACATTGTTCTTGTTAAAAAAAATAATTCTATAAACTTTTACAAATAATGTTACATTTCTAAAATGATATGTGCAGATACTCATGTGCATCTCATAATCAAGAACAATTTACTAACGAAATACTGGATATATTTCAACTTGTTTAAGTAATATTCTTTTTATTCGCAGTCAGATATAGTCCGTCTACCGTGAAAATTATATTACATGATATCACATTGACATTACAAAATATAATTTCACTGTCTACTGAAACGCATGTAATAACTCATGTTTAATTTTCGAGCGGACATCGAACTATCTAACCAATAATCTAATAGATGGTTATCTGTTGATATTTGAAATCACATTTCATCAAGTATGTGTAAAATTTGAACTATTCATACTTACGTGTACAATGTATTAATGAAATCAATTGCTATATTAATATGTTATTCAATCGCGAGTTATTTGTCTATGCAAAATATTTCAAAGAAAATATTATGCCTTAATTTTATAAAACATAATAATAAGAATTTCTATATTTCATTTTTCAAGCTACTAAACAATGTTCGGGATACATAAAATGTGTTGTTGTTATTACTTCAATCATATAAACCGCGACGAAATTGTTCTTGAAAGAGGCAATTTTGCTGGAAAATTAAAACATTCTGATACTTCTCGCAAAATAACAAGTTATTGCAGTGCGTTTTCGAATCTTAATTATCAGCAAATACATGAACGTTTTGACTTTGTAATTGACTGAGCAAATGAATTGTGCATATTATGTCACTTTTCACTCACAGATGAAGTAGGGTTTAATCTTAAGAACCAAGTGTATTGGAATAAATATCCTTATAAACAGCAAGAAAAAACACTAGCATAGATCACTAAATTACTTTTAAAATTTCAGTATTTCTGGATAATTTGTAATGAAAAATATTTTGATTTCAATGAAAACTTGTACTTTTAATTCGACTTATTTTCACATAGACAAATCGAATTTCAGTGTCAACCCTGATGGCATCAAATCGTGGTATTGACTATGCATTTAAGTATTAGTTCCAGAATAACGTTGAACATAAAAGACTGTACTATATTGTATGCATATATAGATTCTTACAAAATCAAACAACTAACCTTGGTAGATGTTCTTTTAGTATGTTGCCAAGTATATGAAAGAGAATCGATTACTGTAACATTAAATTTTAATATTCATTTTAAAATAACGCATGGTTTGTTTGTTTGTTTGTTTGTCTCATTTTACGCCTTTTTCAACAGTATTTCAGTCATATAGGCGGGTAGTTTCCTAACCATCGTTCCTGGAGAGTTACACCAGTACTAGACAACCTTCCTCCGCGCTAAACTACCAAAGCATCTCCCGGGGATCGAACCCACGCCAGAGAGGTACCTGGATTAGAAGTCATCGACTCTAACCCCTCGACCACGGAGGCGGATGAAAATAACGCATGGATTCTAGATTAATTTTTCTTTCTTTATACCATTGTGTCGTTTGTTGCATTTGTAAAAGAAATAGGATTTATCATGAAATCTGTTTCCATTAACCAGATATTCAATACTATCTTGACAATTTGATTAAAATATTTCAGACAAATGTCCTTCTCAGACAAAAGCACTCTCTATTTATCGTTATATCATGACGAACAAATTCATTCTTTAAATTTTCTTTGGGATCCAATAATTCTTACAAATGGGAGCGAGCACTTATAATGCAAACATCTTCCATAAGTATATGAAAAACTGTAGTGTCAGGGTACAAAAAACGAAAAAACGTGTTTATAATACGATGCAAGTGACTTATATTTATAAGTAAAAATTGTAATTTAAGACACATAAAGTACTCTTTAGGACAATACAGAATGCCATTGAAGGAAATAACTTTTATCATGAAAGGCTACAAAGTCGCATAGTACGTTCTAAAAGTATTTTTCAAAGTCTTTCTTTAATGTGTAATATTGAGGGACGACATTTAAGAAAGAGAATGTTATTTAACTTATCCGTACATTAAAAGGAAGGTCAACATTAAATCAATGACTTAAACTCTTTGACATTTATTTTACTTTAGGATAATGGTTTTGATCGATAACTTGTCAATGCGAAATGACATAATTATTATCATTACATTGAATTTCTGTCAAATTAATTTTATAAAATATACAAATCTAATGTTATTTTAAGGAAGACAAGATGAAAAGAAGTATTTAAATATTTTTGAAAGAAATTAAAAGTACTTTTATACGAGCTTGTGTAGACAGTACGACTCTATGATGTTTGCAAAGGTTTTGAGAAAGGTTAAATAACCAGTCCAATAAACAAAATATATATTTTATACATGTATCGAGGGTTGATCGCAAAACTGTTGTAAGTCCTATTTTATGTTATATAAGTTAGTCAACCCTCGAAATGTCATCATGTCTTTGTACATCAAATGTACCACAAGGTTATGTTTGTCTCTAAATTATGGTCGCAAAATGGTATGAATTTAAAATAAACATAGATATAATTCATGACATGAACATGTTTACTTATGTGATAGGATGAGCAATAAAAATAATTTATGTTGAAAGATTCAAATTGCTACACATATTGTCTCGTAGTTGTATTGCTATCTATAGAGATGCGTTTTAATGCACTGTTGGGTCTGTGTAATTTCAATAATATTTGTACATATTCAGATCCTGTACATTTGTACTCTACAATATCCAATCTATATGATAATGTCAATTCACAATTTCGATATATCAAACATATCTTCGTTTGTTCTTGCTATTTATAAAATATTGACAGGCGTTGTGGAAAATGGTGATTTTGCCCATGTAACGTAAAATTTTTCTCGCTGCGACCTAATTGCACACGTTCTAGACTCACTTGAACTGCTTCATTACAGCGATAAGATTTGTCAATGAAATGTCAAGGAAATAAAAGTTACGCCAATGTTTGAAAATGTCACGACTGTGATTATTAGTCATATGTCTGTGATCGGATTCTAAGGACAATATGTTTGACCTCTTAGAAATCTTTTTACCTACTCGTATACAGTAGGGGCTAAATATAAATGTTGGTTTTATTTAAATGTGTTCGACTTTACCAAACAAGGCATTAAAAACAAGTGTATCTTTGTTATACTATAACCTTATATCTTAAGTTTGTTTGTGTGTTTGTTTGTTTGGGTTTTACGTCAGACCGACAGATTGTAGGTCATTTGGCAACTTTCAAGCTTATTGGTGGAAAAAGACCTCATGTGCCATACCGTGCATTATTTCAGGTACAAACGGGCGCACGAGTAGAACCACCTCATATCCTAAGTGTCGCGTGTCCGATTATAATAGTTCCCAGTGTCTTCATTTTTATTATGAAAATTCATAAAGACAGGCTTTCATGAAATACCTAACAGATCTTTCACAAAGTAGACTGTAAATTTCATCTTGTCACATACAGGTATATCTTTTCGAAGTGCTTTTATCATGATAATTAGTAGACAAATGACGGGTATTTCTTATCCATCCCTCACACACATGACTTATGATCATGATTTCATACGCATTGTGAATATGACTTTGAAAATGCAAAAAGGACACATATAATTGTGCAATGTTTCATCGTAAACAATAACATGTTTTTAGAGAAGGACCCATGATATGTTGGTATAACGTTTGGTCCAATCTTTTTGCATGTATATTATATTTATGCTAAAGGTAATGGTGTTGTATTATGTAAATTGATCATGGACGAAATATACAATGTATATTATTTACAAATTCAACCGTAAAAGTGTAGTTTGCTGTTAATGGCTTTTATGTGATTGTGTTTAAATGCACACACATACACATTTAGCTGTCTTAATTCCTTACAAGGTTAGCTTTTAAAAAAGCTAGTAGCGACTCGCTTCGTAATTTTTTTTCCAGGGGTGTGTTTAAATGTAAAAATGACAGTTCTGTTAGCTGAAGAGACTTCAGCGAACATCAAAATAAAAGTGACATATAAAGTTATGGAAGCCAGTTCTCTCAGTTTAACAAAGAGTAATATGAGTATATATGAAGATGCATGAAAACAGATAGAATGAAGTCCCTATGTCTATGCACATTTACTATATGGCCTGTTGACATTGACCAAAAAAATGTTATATAGGTAGAATTCATAAAGATGTCTCTTTATACGAAGTTAAGTTGTTAAATGTTGGGTTCGGGCGAATTTAGATTCATATGGGGCATGATTAACATTTGATTTGTACAAGTTCTCCAGGCATTGGTACATATTCAATATTAAAGCTGGAGGCATTGAAGTTTATATCAATAAGACTTAAACATATTTTCCCTAAGCATTTTAATAAAAATTATGTCCACTTCATCTTGGTATGTGAAACATTTTAAACAAATGGATATGATGTAGATACATGAACAAAATTTTAAAGTGGTCAACAAGGCAATACCACATGCCAAACTTTTAAGGTTTAGGCATTAATAAGGTATAAAGGTGTGCATATGTGTTTCTATATAAGACGTGTCCTTGACCTATGTGTAGAACAATATGAACAACTATGAAACTCCTGTAGTGTGGTTAATGTGCAGTCTTTGATTTCATAGATATCATTTAAAGAGAAACTAAATTACACATTAGGGACAACAGATGAATAGGGATCCCAATTTCTGTTTATGCTCACCAGAGCACAACTTGCTCATAGTGAGCATAAAAGGGAATTATATTGTAAGAGGGCTTGGTCTCCTGTACAAAGATTCAACGACAATAATCAACACAAATATAGTTTATTCCTTTCCCTATATATCTAATACTATCCCGGGCGTCCCGGATCCCGGGATTTTCTCCCATCCTAAATACCGGAAAGAATAAAATGACCGAAAAAAAGAAAAAGAAACAAATGCACAGAACCAGATGTTCACTTATGTAAATTAACCAAACGAAAACTTACTACAGAGAAAACAGGTAAAGTCGCTAAATCAACAGTCAGTGTAAATATGATTTATTGAAAACAATTCATGAAATCAAACATTTTAATCATCATTATATCTTTGCGCTCAAAGCAATACTTGCTGCTTTTTAAAAATCGCGTGAAAATTGAAGGTTTTTGACGCTATGTAAGATTAAATTTGATTGGCTAAATAATTATGGATTCCAACCCTGACAGATAAATTTTGTAGAAAGCTGGAAGCCAAGCTTCGATTAAATTTTTGGATGGATTCGGAGTTTTAGGTTGTTTATCAGTAAAATCCTAACGTAATACCGGCTCGCCGTGGCGAGCCGGCATAATTGGTTAGTTGTCCACGGAAAATGGATTGACCACCAGCGTTAAAATCAAGTAAAAAACCAACCAACAAGCTAATAGAAATTACATATCAAATATTGTGATTACGATACTCTACTCTTGCGGTTATGTTTGTTCTGTTTCAATTATAGCAACATCCAAAGTTTACCATCTTGTCTGGTTTGCAATACATTTTTTATCTCATCATCAAAATAATACATGTAATAAATAACATTGATTATTGAGGTAAAATCTATGTATAGAAAATAATTGAACATATGTTATCATTAAGTTACTTCCCTTGTTTAATTTTATTTACTTGTCAATTACGTACTGATTTTACGGTCAATGCACAGAATATTTCGATAGATTTTTGGTAAGGTTCTTCAAATGTTTGCAGTAAGATTTGTTCAAATTTAATTTCTTTCTATAAAATAATTATACAGCCCATTAAAGCGCAATAGGGTAAAGTATAGGTTACGTGTTTACAGATCGAGACCGCGTAGGTTCATGTTTTTTTTCATATTTTATATTTTCATCGTTAGAAAAGCTATGATTGTTAATGTTGTATTAATACCCGTACAATACAGCTCAGAACAAGACAAAAAAGTGCTGTGTCTACATTTTTGCAAGCACCTGGCCATTTCCATTAAAATACACTGATGAAATGAAGAAAGAGAAAAAACAACAACGGCAATGGTAATGCCCGAACACAGACATCTCTTATATTAGGCAACCACTTAGCCGATTGTGCTGCGTGTATTACTAGTACATGTATGTATTTGATAACGTCCTTAACATTAAGCTAATATGACTTTTCTAAACATAAGTAAATATATACTTAAGTATATTCCATATTAATTCTCGCAAATCACAAGAGCAGAACCGAGGTAGCATCAGGTTATTAAATGAGTGCTTTTGCCAGGTCAATAAAATCAGAATATAATGAAATTTAAACTAATTTGTTTTACACCGTGTAATAAATACACATGTTAATTTGTAAAATATCAATTCTGCTACATATTCAGTACATATTCAGAAAATATAAAAAAAAACTTCAGTTCGGGTAAAATACCACGCGTGATGTTGTTTTTATCAATGACACGAATTCTTGCAAATTCAGGAAACGGAAAATAACTGTAAACAGATATAAACGAGATAAGGAGAACGTGCAGTTGTTAAATTGATAAATCTCTTTTTACCATACATTTTTATTGTTTGATTGTTGTTTGTAATGATAAAAATATTCAAGTCAATGCTGTTTTCCTGTCACGAAATGTTTCAGCATCAGTAAGTCAGATGAGACACGGATAAGATCAACAACTGCGAAACAAACAACATAACTTTTATAACAGTAAAGTAACTGTAGGCGAGAAAACAAAAGTATGATTATCTAGCTAGTTTGTGCAGTTCATGAGGATTTATCTGATTTTAACCACTACATGATTTTTTAAACCCCGAAGGGCGGAATACAGTAATCGCACTGTCCGTCCGTCCATCTGTCCGGTAACCCTGTCCGCGCTTCATCTCCAAATCTGCTGGGGGAGATTCAGTGAAACTTCACAGGAGTGGTCAGTTCCATCCCTAGTTGTGGTTATCACCGACACGTTCTGCTCCGCTGCAAAAACTTGCGGCCAGAGCTATAAATAGTAACATCTTGTTTTGTAAAATTTGTTTAGACCATTTCTCCTCAACTGAAACGTGAATCTGTTGTTTTTAACAATTCCATCAACAGGTTCAAATTCAGGAAAGAGAAAATGACAGGAAACAATTTAAAAGAGATAAGGAAAGACATTATGTTGTTTAATATATTATAGTTTCTATGACGTTTGGTACGCGTGTGATATCAAATTGTATCACCATTTATCACCATTTATCACCATTTAATAAATGTGTGTTCTGATACGATAAAATACCATTTTCTTGTCACTTAATTTTTTTTCTACGGCATAGCTTAGATTAAACACGTATAAAAACTAAAATACCGACAATCAAAATACCTCTTGCCCAAGAACTAAATCTGTAAGTGAGAAGAAAACATTAATTTGAAATATTGTAAGATACAATACAATTTATTTGATTGCGGTACTGTTATGCAATTATACATCATGATTTGAATTTTTATGAGGCCGCTCTCATTATCAATCAATCAATTCTTCATTCATCATTCATTTACTCGATGTGGTTAAGAATCAAATGTTTTCGGAGTCTTGTGCAAGCTTGCGATGCTTTCTTGTAGAACTCATATTCAATATGACTTTAAGAAAGTGTTAAATGTATATCTAATGGTTTTGTGACTCTTGGGTGAAGTCAAATTGATTTTGACGTTTATAACAATAATCATATATGTTAATTAATTTAGGCAAAATTGGCGGCATAGTCGAGTGGTTAACGCGTCTGACTAGTTATCTATGATCACTAGTCGCATGGGTTCAAACCCCGTCAGGGCAAGTCTTTTTTCTTGAGGAGCAAAGAACTTTACACTCATTGCTAAAGACAGTTAAAGAGTGATACACATTTCTATTAAAATTTCATTGTTCCATTAAGAATCTTGTTCTGAATATGTCTTAACTGTCTTAATTCAAAATGTTTTAAATTCAGAAATATCACCAGGAAGACGGAAAGTCAAATTTTGAAGCATTGATGGACATATTAGAACCAGGTTATACGGTAGTATTCCCAACCATATTGTTTATATTAAATATATATGAAATCAAACATCTAACATTAATTTAGTAGATATTTGTTTAGTATTTTATTGAACTAACGTATAAAAACGAGAATCTTTAAGTAATTTTATGTGGATCTTAGGTTTTATTTCACTTTTAAATTACCTTTTTATCGTTTGTTGCATTAGTTAAAGAAATATGATTCATCATGGAATCTGTTCTCCATTAACCAGATATTCAATACTATCTTGACCATTTGATTAAAATATTTCAGACAAATGTCCTTCCCAGACAAATGCACACTCTATTTATCGTTATATCATGGGGAACAAATTCATTCTTTCTTTAAATTTCCTTAAGGATCCAATAATTCTTACAAATACAAGAACACTTATAAGGCAAAGAACTTCCATGAATATATGAAAAACTGAAGTGTCAGGGTACTAAAACGAAATTGTGTTTATAACTTAAATACTACCATGCGAGTGACATGAATTGATTAGTAAATATTGTAATATTAGACCAATAAATACTTTAAAGACAATACAGTATCTAGGGCAAGAACGGGCACCTGAATAGAACCGCCGACGTTCTGTAAGCTAGCTGGATAGCTTCCTCAAATGAACGAAGTCCCTGAACGCTGAACCCACAGCGGCGAGGTGCAAGTGGTTCGAAGTCAATGACCTTAACCACTCGGCCAGGGACGCCCCATCTCGTAATGTCATCATATGTGAAAGCTTCAGCTTCTAATGTACCATATGGTTTTGTTTGTCTCTTTCATTAAATTCTGTATGTTCGCAAAATGACATTTTTTTTTATTTTCAACCGTGAATCAAAAACAAACATAGTTATAGTTTATGATATAAAACATGTTCACTTATAACAGGATCAGCAATAAAAATAATATATGTTGAAAGATATATCTTGCTACACATATTGTTAACAATTATCTCGTAGTTGTATTGCTATCTATAGAGAGTTTTTTTAAAGCACTGTTGGGACATTACCATGCATCTGTTAATACAACCAGCAAAAACATAATTTCAGTAATATTTGTACATATTCAGATCCTGTAAATTTGTACTCTATAATATCCAATCTATATGATAATTTCAATTTACAGTTTTGATACTTAAACCATATATTCTTCATATTAATAATATATTGACAGGCGTTGTGGAAAATGGTGATTTTGCCAATGTAACGTAAAGTTTTTCCCGCTGTGACCTAATTGCACATGTTCTAGACTCACTTGAACTGCTTCATTACAGCGATAAGATTTGTCAATGAAATGTCAAGGAAATAAAAGTAACGCCAATGTTTGAAAATGTCACATCTATACGACTGTGATGATTAGTCATATGTCTGTGATCGGATTCTAAGGTCAAACATTTTTTTCAAATCTTTTTACCTACTCGTATACAGTAGGCACTAAAAATAAATGATAATTTGATTTAAATGTGTTCGACTTTACCAAACAATGCATTCAAAACAATTGTTTTTTTGTTATACTATAACCGGACAGCTTAAGTTTGTTTGTGTGTTTGTTTGTTTGTTTGGGTTTTACGTCACATCGACAGAGTGTATGTCGTTTGGCAACTTTCAAGCCTATTGGTGGAAGAAGACCTCATGTGCCCTTCCGTGCATTATTTCATGTACAAACGGGCGCATGAGTAGAACCACCTCATATCCTAAGTTATTATCGCGTGTCTGATTGTAATAGTTCCCAGTGTCTTCATTTTTATTATGAAAATTCATAAAGATAGGCTTTCATGAAATACCTAACACAAAGTAGACCGTGAATTTTATCTTGTCACATACATGTATATCTTTTCAATGTGCTTTTATCATGATAATTAGTAGACAAATGACGGGATTTGTTATCCATCCCCCACACACATGACTTATGATCATGATTTCATACGCATTGTGAATATGACTTTGAAAATGCAAAAAGGACATACATAATTGTGCAATGTTTCATGGTAAACAATAACATGTTTTTTTAGAGAAGGACCCATGATAATGTTGGTATAACGTTTGGTCCAATCTTTTTGCATGTACATTATATTTATGCTTAAGGTAATGAAGTTGTATTATGTAAATTGATCATGGACAAAATATACAACGGCAATGGTAATACCCGAAACACAGACATCTCTTATATTAGGCAACAACTTAGCCGATTGTGCTGCGTGTATTATGTATTTGATAACGTCCTTTACATTTAGCTAGCATGACTCTTCTAAATATAGGTTAATATATACTGAAGTATATTCCATATGAATTCTCGCAAATTACAAGGGCAGAACTGAAGTAGCATCAAGTAATTTAATGAGTGCTATTGCCAGGTCAATAAAATCAGATTATAATGAAATTTAAACTCATTTTTTACACCGTGTAATAAATACACATGTTTTATTTGTAAAATATCACTTCTGCTTCATATTCAGTACATATTCAGAAAATATAAAAAAATCTTCGGTTCGGGTTAAATACCACGCGTGATGTTGTTTTTATCAATGACACGAATTCTTGCAAATTCAGGAAACGGAAGATAACTGAAAACAGATATAAACGAGATAAGGAAAAAGTTCAGTTGTTAAATTGAGTATTGTCTTTTTGTCATACAATTTTATTGTTTGATTGTTGTTTTACTGATTACAAATATTCAAGTCAATGCTGATTTCCTGTCACGAAATGTTTCAGCATCAGTCCGCCAGATGAGACACGGAGAACATCAACAACTGTGAAAAAAAACACCATAATAACTTTCTCCGCAATTATCCGGGTACACATGATTTTATTTCATGATGTTTTGTCCCGTACTTCATCTGAAATGCACGTCACCAGATTCCGGTGGAAAATTCCCTCGCTTCGATTCTTGTGACGCGCATTTCGGGACAAAACATCATGAAATCAAATCTAGTGTGCCCGGAAAATTGTGGAGAAGGTTATTATATGTACCTTTACATAAGAACATCACGAATATCAGAGAAGAAAAGGAAAAACTTACTTTTCGGCTGCGTCCGCCATCTTGTTTGTTTGGGTAACGAACGGCGTGATTCTCCCCCTTGAACTTCGCTTTACAGATAATGTACGTGTGGTGTCAGTCTGTTATCTAAATATAGTTTCCGTTTATTTTTTATTCAATTTGTACCAGAAAACAAACGAAAAGAAAAAGAATGAAACAATGTAGATCTATCATTACTTTAGCACATCATGTGAACCCCTTGACATTACGTGAATATTGATGTTATTTTCTTTGAAATCATGCATTTTGTAAGCTGGAATTATTGCACAAAATATTTGCGTACTGTAAAGCATATTCTCTTTGACTAGATTCACTTTAGTGAAAATACACCTTTAATTTAAAAAAACAACTTCATAAAATGTGTCAGAAAAGTTTTTTTTGCAATAATATTATTATATATATTATATTTTATTTGGGCTATTTCTATTCATATACTCGGGAAACTGTATACCATGCTTCTTTGGTACACAACGCTTAAAGACCTGATGCCTCCCTGGAAAATTATATACGCATGTTTTACCCTAAAAGAAACGGGAACAATGTCGTAAAAGTATGAAACTCATATATGATATATAATATGAATTTCTTATAATATGAACTTCAGAAAGAAAAGAATTTATTAGGCCAATTCATGTGACAAATACAGCTTTCAGAATTATCGATTACCGATGGGACCAATGGTAGAATTTGCCAAGAAAAGATTATTTTATTATGTATACAGCTGAATAACTTCTATATTGGAAAGTGTCGTTCCTGTTAAGCGAACTCACGTTGTCAGAAAATATCACAAAATTAACTTAATTATTATATCATAAAAAATATTGTGTTTGTTCTTTGTTTCTTCTTCTCTCTGGACAGTAAGTGGACTAGAAAGCAGGGCTAACTTATTGTAGGCGCTGTAATAAAAAATAAAATTTTGGATATATGATTTAAAGAGGAAGGCATGGCGCATACCAGCCATAATCCACATAAAACCCCTCAAGGTATTGTCTTTTGTAAAGTGTTTGTGTTGCTTAATTCCATTCAGGTGTTACCCTCTTAAAATATGCATAATTTGTTAACAGGAACTTGTGCTTGGATACATGCATAGTTTCATATCTACTTAATTAATTTTGCATTCTGTAAAATGTGTTTATGATATAACTTTATGACAAAAACATGACTAAAAAAAACATTTGTCAGTTGTGATTTTTTTTCAGTTTTGAGAAATCTATTCAGGTGTTATGAGAAATCTATTCAGGTGTTGTATATAATGTTGAATTAATAGTATAAACTTACCATTGACTTACAAGTATTTCAAATAAAAATAAAAATTCGAGGAAGTCAAAATAATACAACATGTATATCATTTTGTGGTTGTTGTTATTGTTGTCTCTTATTTACATATATCTAATCATAGTTCGTGATTCAAACCAGTTTCATTGTTTTTTTTGTGTATTAGAAATAAATTACAGTTTTATGAATTAACATTTGATATGATTAAACAGCATTTGGTATTTTTGTTACACTGTTTATGTATAAGAACGCAGTTCTTTAACATTGCGACACTTTTAACGACACGGATATTTAAACATTTATATGGTAATCATGTTCACTAGATAGCAAGAGATATAAAAAATAACAACAGTCAAAACTGAATGTTAAAGTCACATGATACATGTTGCATGGCACTTGTACCTGTTAATTATGAGGTATTGACACATAATTCGTTTATTTATAGCACATAATTCGTTTATTTATAGAAAATAATAGGCTACAAAGATGCATTTTTTGTAAATAAGAAAGTTGGATCCTGCTTTGCATCAATTTAAAATTGCATATTTGTGAGCCGTGTTCATTATCTATGCATGTGATGCTTCAAAGCAGCTATTCTAATGCAACAAAAAAGACATTGGGTGTAAATATGTGGACTGATTTTTCTATCAGGGCTTTTCTTCTTTTCACTCAGCTAATTTAATCTCACGTTTTTATCAAAAGTTACCAACATGATCAATTGCCCATTTCGCGATTGAGATATACCTGTTACCAGAAACTCATAAGCAACCGGTCTGTTCATGGCTCCAACTCCAGCCTTCAGCTCTTTGCCAGCAGATGCTGTTTTGCTCCCATTCCCTACTGGTGTCCACCTCTTTGTAACTTTAGTGAAAGGGATTTGTCTTTTCAAAGCATTTTATTTAGTGCGGTACAAATGATATGCAAGATAAAAGCATTTCATTTTATAGCTTGAAATTGCATTGCAAAAATTGGGTAAGAAACTAACGTAGACAACAAGTCTAGGCATAATGCGTTTTTTTATCATTTTAAACGACGTGTTATTGAAATTTCTAGGAATTTTAGGGAAATTGATTTATTCTTGAGATGAGGAAAATGTGTTTAAGACGTTTAAATTAGATTGTTAGCAAACCGTACATAAGATTGTATTTATAATGTAATTTTGTCATGTTTAAATTATCCAGTATTTTTAGGAGTGTCTTTGGTATTATATTTTCTTGCTTATATGAACATTCAATTACTAATTATACATTTATACTTTATACATATATAAGATAAATGATATTTATGTCAAAGAGTAAACAATAGGTAACAGTAAAGAAATTTCGTTTGTAATGTTGGGTACTTTAATGACCTTTTCGAATGTATTTAAATAAAAGGAGTAACTATCAAATGGTTGTTCGTAAGTAAGCAAGCAATCGCATAACAATATGATTAAATTTTATTGATGTCATACATATATGAAGGACGTAGAATTCACTAAGTCTTTATAAACTTTTTCTTGTCAAAAACAACATTTTCACAATATAGATTAAACTTATTATTTAGTGTTTTTGTAAACGCTACGATATTTTTATTTGAGCCTCTTTTAGCAAAAACACTAGTTTGATGTGCATACTTTTAGTACATGCATAGATTCATTTTTAAACTGACAGTAACAATTACATTTACAGTAGTTTGTGAAAATATTACCATCTAAGTGCTTTTGCTAGATGAAACATAATGAAAAATGGTTGTTTCAGCAGGTTGTTTCTGTTTTTTGAAAAGCTTTCAACATTTAGGTAGAATGTACAAAGGATTTGTTGATGTCATGTTATTTTAATATGTTCTTTCGCGTTAAATTTGAATCAGCCATCATATTCTCGACATGTGAGTTGGTTGCTATTTGAATCATATTGCAATGCGCATGTATCCAAATCAATGGAATATGCTACATTCTACCATAAAAGTGCTATTCTGTCAATAGTTCTAGGGTATAATATCTAATTTCTTTCTTTTGGTTGGTTCTCTGTTTTACACCGAAATACATATAAACATCATATATTTGATGATACTAGTATCCTGTTTAATAAAATATTTTAGCTTTGTTTAGAGTTGGTGAATGTGCATGAAATAACATATTTTATCATACTGTACCAATTGTTGCTAACTTCAAATATATCGCCTTTAACAGCTGTTGTTTTGGAATTCCATCGGGGACTTTGTGCTTATTCGTGTGAGAAAGTTATGACGATAAAGGAAAGTCGATATTTTTCTCAGGTGCCCGCTCGTGTCTGCAATAATACTAGGATTGGCACCTGATGTCTCTTTCGCCAGTAAAGCTAAAAAATACGCCATTTGACCTACACAGTTTCAATATGACTGGACACTTGACATATAAAATTAAATCAAGGAGAGAAGTTAGATAGCTAGTACAAATCCAATTTCATATTCCATTTTTTACAATCATAGACGTTTAGTAAAAGCAAATATGCAAGTCAAGTAATTTACGAACATTTGAAATAATGTGATCAGAACTGATAGACAGGTTCGATCTTTTTGTATTATCTTAACACAAGCGGAGCGGGTACTCGACGAGAACCACCGATCTTCCGTAAGCTAGCTTGGTAGCTTTCTCACAAGAATCCTAAGTCCTTGCCGGGATTTAAACCACAGTGATGAGGGTCAAATGATTTGAATTCGGCGATCTAAACCTTCGGTCACGCGTAGGGAGACCAAATATTAAATACATTTAACGTACACAAAGCACTACAAAAAGCTATATTGTCTTTAACAAACATGTTTTATCATTCTTGACTTGCCATTATGCGTTTTATGTGTGCCAGTTTGTTTTTATGGCATATATATTAAAGTGACACTTTCCATCAAGTTAAGTTGAATTTCAAACAATTGGCTGTAATAATTGTGTTTTTCCAATAATTTATAATCAAAGATGTTTGATGTACATAATAAAAACTATCTAAATTATAAAAAGATTGCCCACTCTGATTAGAATTGAGTATTTACAAATTTTTCAGAAATCTTCAATGGTCACGTTGATTATTGATTCTCATAGTAAACACAATAATTATGGCAAAATGTCAAGTTATTTATATTTTCATCTGTTCACTGAAGGTACATGTAACTACTTTCAAGGGATAAACGTCACTTTAAAAAATGCAATTAAATTTAAAACAGTATGTAGTACGAAGTCTGCATTGAAAACTAAATTTTTTTATTTATAGCTTTAGATAAAACTGATAAATTAATTATTTGAATGACAGGAGCATAGCTGTTTCACTGCTATGTATCATTTATTTATTTATTTTTTATTTAACTATGGGCTTAATATAATATACCATACTGTTATTTCGAATATTTTATTACATTTATTGATATTTGCAAATCTAGATTTTTTTGTTTATCATATTTCAATACTAGGTGTTGATAAAAGATCATGCAGTTGCTAGTTGTTGATAAATCAAGTGATTTCTAGTCGGTTTTTACACAGCGGGTTACCCGATATAGGACCTTTTTTCAGATAGAAAGTTCTGAAATAGATATACTGATGTGCTAAAACACTTACAGAGGTGCCATGGAAATGAGTGTACGATCCAAGAAACGTTCAGTATTACACAAAATCATTCACTTATGTGTTAACAAGTATTTTATTAGTCTGGCTTATATGTTATATTTTTTCTTTTGGTTTTACCGCCTCGATCATATGCCAAAATTGTAACAGTTGCTGGCTCATTTGAATTATTTGTCCTTATCCTTGTTAGGTCGGATCCATTCAAGGACTTTGAATTCTTACAATTGAAAAGGCTACCCAGCTTCCTGGTTCAACTAAGATTACCTGCTCGTATCTAAAAATAAAATGTACATTTATGTATGTTGTTATGAATGTTTACCACATGTTTGTATTATTATCTAAAAATGAACGTGTCTAAATGATAGTACTTTACAATAAATTGTATGTAGTAACCTCTAATGTAATTATAATTATAGAGTTATCGTGATATTTCATATTGTTAGCACTAAATACTTGAGGTTGTTTAAAGCCTGATTTACAAAATCAATATCGTAATAACTAATGTGCCAATGGCATAAATCTAATGCAAGTGCAAAGCATATTAAAACGTGTACAGCTTTGTAATTTTGCTCGATATTTATCAATTTTACAAAATATTTAAAGTAGATTTTCATTATAGTATGAATTACAAGCTCCGCAACTTCAATAGGGAAGACAAGAAAACCTGATCAATACTTTGTTCATGATCATTGATGATAATTTTGTAATTATAACCGCTGTAATTTATCAAGCAAGTTTAATAAATAAATTGATAAATTGTTTTAAATGTATTAACAATGATATCACCAAACTTGTTTTTCCCACTTCATCTGAAAACAATTTACCAAGGAACTCTTATTTTAAGTGTTTTAATAGATAAGAAGTTTAGACAGTTAAAGAGAAATAACACTTTTGCAGTAGAAGCTTTACAAACAAAGCTTCCTCTTCAGCGTGTTGACCAATAAATTAAAGACTGAAAAGTTAACATCTAAATAGGAAGTACGTTAACCGTTGGTACAATTCAATGTACCAATATTGAACCGTACGGAAATGTTAAAATGTGTCCAATAAGTGAAATCATGTAAATCGACTGATTTTAATTCCATTTAATTAGTCGTTTCCACAGAAATCAATTTACTTCATTCACAAAGAATTTTAAAAAAGCTGTTTATTTCGCCAGACCATTTCTAGATATGCTTGAAGTTTTTGTCTAGGCATATATTCGTCTTTTCTAAAACATTTGTCTTTTTGACAAAAATTCGAATAGACAAAAAGTTCAAGTTTTTGTGAAAAGTAGCTAAGAATGACAAAATTGGTCAAATCTTTGTGAATAAAATGAAATGATTTGTGTTAAAACAAAAATCAGTCGTCTTGCATCACATGATTGCACTAAATGGATGCCCTTTAACTTTTCTGTTGAATCGAGTTCAACGTGTTTTTTCTGTAAGATATTTCAATATATACACAAAATAGATGAATAAAACAATATACTTTTTTAATTGCATTATCAGTGCTTCAGTACAGACACAGCATTGATTGTAATTTAGGATTGTGTTTCAGTCTGGAATGTTTAATTCGGTCGGTCAAAATATATTTATTGTGATATCACTATCGCAGACAAGTAGTCAGCAACTTTGCAGTATTTTGATTATCCCATGTGAAAACAAATCGCATTAGTGTCTATATAACATAAAATATTTGGTAGCCCCAGACACAGTCTTAGTTGTAATAGTATTATATCGGGCAATCAAATCTAGGAATTCAAATTCAGAATTACATCTTACCGATCTTACCAAATGGTATATAATAAAGATGCTTGTGTCACACTTCTCCTAAAGGAAGCAATTTTAAAATTAAAATTTGTTAGGTTTTTCTTCTTGTTGATGGCATTGTTGTTTTTACTGGCACATGCATTTTTACTCCATACGAATAAGATTAGCTTTGCAAGTGGCGTAAATCTATAAAAATCTATCTTCAAAACGTTTAAATCTTGTCCTCGCTAATGAAAACTTTTGGTTCTTTTATCATAGTAGAACAATTATAGGTGAATACGCTATGCCAAAAGGCATAGCCTTGTAATTTGTGTATATGTAATTGTTGTTTATCTAATTGTCATTTAAGATTGTTATTGGGTAAAATATTTGCCAATTTATTTCGTAAAAGCAATTTTCTAACGTAAATGAATGTTGTAATATAATAATGTAACTAATATAAGACCATCTTAACAATAATTATGTATTTTTCTGCATATGTTTACCTTGCTTACCGGTAATTTATTGTTAATGTCTTACTAGCAAGAATTTATCTTATATCTTAATGACGCAGTAATGATGAAACATTACCTCATTAGTGGTCACAACCTTTATCAAGACGAAATCTTCTGACACAAGAAATAAAGTAGGCAAATGATGTAATGTCTTTTTTGTTCTGTTACTCCAATCACCATCTTGCGTCGAGGAAATAATGAGAGGTTTCCTTCTATTTTGCAAACGCATTGTTAAAAACTGGCATTGATTCTTTTAAAGGGTATAAAGCTATATTTAATGAAATATTTTAATGACAGTTATCAACGTTAAAATCATATTGGTTTCGTAATCTTATGGTCGGTTCTTAAAAGAGTTGTAACATAGAATGTCTCTGTTATTTAACACAAATAAACAAAGTTACAAAATATTATCCTGTTATCTTTAGTAGGATTTTTATATTCGTTTAGAAATGATTTCGTGCATGCTTTATTCAAATTGATAATTGAATTATTTTTGCGTCAGATAAATACATGAAACTTTATAAACTTTAATACAAATAAGAATACAAAGTTATAACTTCTGTGAAAATTGGCTATACTTAATACATTGTGCAATTTAAACAAAGAATTATAAAAATGATTATTACAAATGTTATTAAATGTACCTATGCGACTCTCTGCGGCTTTTAATTGTTTTTACTTTAAGTTTTACTTTAAGTAAAGTGATTTAAATTGTAGGTTTTAGATAATGTGCCGAAAAGAAAACATGATGGCAACAATTGCTTTCCTCTATGTGTTATTGAAGATAATGAAACAAAAACTATTGTAGTTAAATTCTTCAGCCCAATCTTACATAGAGCCTGACACCAATATGATCTTTGTTGATTTAAATAAAAAGAACTTTTCCGCATTAATTCATTTTTACAAGTCAGAACGTTTTATTTAGATTGCTCCTGTCCAATCAAACAATAGAATATGCTGTAAGATGATTGAAAAAGCATTGTTTTGCCTCTTTTACTGATTGATTAAATTGAAAATGATTTAAACTGACAAAACCTTTACAACTCATTTAGTTTAATTTTATTTATGTTTCAAAGAAAGTTTCGTCTAATTTCAGCGTTTTGTACAAAGTTGGGGAGCCATTCTGAAGCACTTGATTACGATAATTTGAAATAGGACTCCATCACTGCTTTAGGACGCCGAAACATGGCAACCATTTAAAACATGGTTCCAGTCAGGTGTCCGCTTTCACTGAACTAGTACGGGAAAGGGCACCTGCGGTTTTCCTCAGCGAATAAATCTAGAAAGTTGCTGTATGGCCTTTACACTGTCGGTGTAGCGTAAAAACCAACAACAACATGGATATTTTCACACTATTACACTATTTCAGCAATAAATCTATTTTTGTGATAATCATTAAATTAGTTAGCGTTAATTAAAGTCAGATAATTCTTAAGATATCGTATTTTAAGTGACAAGTATGACGTCCAGGAAGTAATATAATTTTATTGCATATTTTTGTTCTCTTTTACAAATCAGATTGACATTTATGTAATGTCGGTCAAAACAATAAATGTACTGTAAGAAGTTTTTAAACAATGATGATTAAGATTGGCAAACCTAGCAAGAGGTTTATTTCTAACTTTTCTATACTTTGTCCTAGAAGTACTCTACTAGAAACATCTGTATTTTGTTCTTAAGCTCAAAGTATATTACACTACATTCATTGTTACTTGTCCGGACTCAATTAGACTGTTTTTGGTCACAAACGCCAACTCTTTTGAACCTAGTTCATGTATACAAATATCATGTATACAAATACAATTTATATCAAATATCCAAAAAAATATAAAGGAACTAAACCTGACCAAAATTTCT
This sequence comes from Ruditapes philippinarum, assembly GCF_026571515.1. Taxonomy (NCBI): domain Eukaryota; kingdom Metazoa; phylum Mollusca; class Bivalvia; order Venerida; family Veneridae; genus Ruditapes; species Ruditapes philippinarum. Next base: position 118,729 of record NW_026852381.1, on the reverse strand, counting down.
CATAGATCAAAGAAAAATTACACTTTTTCAAATTTAATTGAGCCAGAACAACGATATTGAAAACAAATAACTAGTCGATTAAAAACTGCGTCCAATATTAGTAGCTTGATTAAAACATCTTTAATAAATGTTGTTGTTTTTTTCAGGAAAAATATATAATCAATTGTGTACCAAATTAATTGCTGTAAGAGAACAATAATTGTTTTGAAATGTAATTAATTTAAGTTTAATTTGGAAAAAGGAAATCATCGATTGCAAATATAGAAACATGCTTTTGATAGAGCACTATTCGGTAGAAGTTAAAAACCAACGGTGTGGTATATTGTAATTGTTTTATATGATAGAGAATAAAAGAGAAACTATGTAGCTATAGAGTGGTCTATACAACATCTCTTAATTAATGTCATACAACGAACAAACTTGTCAAGAAAAAATGGTTGCGAAATTGTATATATTACCCTTTTTTATTAATACCAAACAGTTTTGCTTTCAATCTGAGAGAATAGCACTGATTTTGTTGAGCAAATATAAATTATTAATCAACCATTAACATCGTTTAATTAAGAAAGGCAGGATTTTATGACTGAACAATAGCATGTTAATAAAAATATCTGTATGGTTTTAATTTGATTTAGTCACCTTTAATAATATGCAATGAGACCCGTTTGAATCTACTTTTTTGTTGTTTCTTAAGTACAGCAGTTGCATTTTAGCAATGTTTCTGCTAAAGAAAAATTAAACAAATTTCATGATGTTTTCATGATATTGTTCTTTTGTCATTTTGAAAATATTCAAATGCGTATCTAATTATATGATCACATTAATTTATATACATATATATTATGCATAATGTTTTTGACCAACATTCAAAAGTAAATAATAACATATACTTCATAACCCTTTTAGAAAATAAACACCACATTTGTAAATCAGTTACTTAATAAATAAAATAACAAATAATTCTGACTTTGAAACTTTATATCTAAAATCAAAATGTGTTTACACCTAAGACTATCTGATAATTATGTTTAAATGAATAACTTGATAAAGAGTCGGAAGTTGGACATACATGAGGATATACCAACAACGCTTACAAAAAAATTTTTGGGTCAGAATGTAAAACAATCAAGTTAATCAATACGAATCTTGATTTTTTATAAAAAAGATTTACAGTCAAGAGTGACTGTATGACTGTACATTCATCATAAATCTAATAGGCGCAACATTTATCATACTTACATTGTGCTCTTTTCCCCACCTCAACCGCCTAGAAATAAGAGAGAGAAAATCACCACGTATTGGTAAGAACCATGTTTAAAGTTCAATTAGAAGTACCTTTAGTTGAAATAGTTATCACACGGTGTCCCGATTACTTCACGTGACATACACAAATTATTTGTCAAAAGGTCAAAGTGTTCTTTTTGTGGATGATATATATACCAGTTTGAATGTACCGTTTTAGAAAGGAGATCGCATAATACATGACAATAAGTACAAGTAAAATGGTTTCCTGCGGGGAACATTTTTAATGATATAAAGATATTCCATTTAACTATTTTCAACATTGTTTGGGGGGAATAAATAAACGCGTGGTTTTATCAGGAATATAGTTGACAATAATCGACCAATATAGAAGAAGGTCTTTGGAAACTGGTGACGGTTGATGACCGGAGAAGGTCGAACATAAAACAATTATTTCTTTTTAAGAAAATGATTAAATATGCCTACCATTTTATGAATAATTCAGAGCAAAAAAAAGTAAACACACAAGTTTACGCAAAAAAAAAAACACATCATTCAAGTTTTTCCACCTTAAACGGTAAAATAATATAGAAAATTAGAAATATCACGTAATAGTTTTTTGTTCTTAATTAGGTGTCACTCTGACTAATTCCCTACAGGTAAATCCGTAACGTACCGGCAAACGGTATTTAGCCAGGTTTTCGAAAAGGTCAATTAACCAATCATGTACGGTTTACAGATCACATGCTCCTCTATGTACCGAAAACAGGTCACGTGCTCCTCCATGCCTCAAAAGTTAAACGCGTATCAATACCCTGCGGTCTCCAGACCGTAGGGAATGAATTATGATAGATTGTACAATAATTCGGATAAACCAATCATGTACTGAATCGAAATTGATCTTAACAAACTTGTATTAAAAATAACCATTTGTACCGCCTTTCAATTTTTTTGAAGTTAACCATTGAATAATTATTCTAACCGATGTTTTAGACTTTTAATGTTCGTATTTGTGAATTATTGGTGATTCAGGTGTCTTCCTGACATAAGCAGTGATGACATTGATAAATCTGATTTGTAAAAACTTACTATCTCTTAAAAAATCATTTTCTTGCATATTTTTTTTCCTTCTCCAACGTACGACTATAATGTGGTCCATTATTATTTTCTGGAACAATTATGTAATTACAGATACTACAACGGAAGTGTGTTAGACAGATAATTGAAGGACGATACGAATCATATTTAGAATTACTTAAACGACACATACTTGCTTCAATAATTTGATTACATTCATCCTGAAGCTCTTTGTCTGTCATGTCTATTCTTTCAACAAGAACTTTTTTCTTCTTCTAAATTTCTGTTAGAAATAGAGAATGGTAATGAGTTTGTGAATGAGTCTGTTAATTCGAATCTCATTTTACCAATTAAATTTCATTACCTCTTTGAAATGTCTAGCATTCGCTCATTTTCAAACAAAATGGGACTTTATATTCCTCCCAGGAGTCGTAAAAGAAACAGGAATAAAGCAAGATATCATTTTCATTCAAGCCGGAACAAAATATCTCTAATGGATTGGAATGCATCTGGATATCGTCACATTTAAATGTTACTATGATGATAGAGATTTTCAAAGCAGAAATCTGGAAAAAAATGTATTCAATTCCATTGACATGACATCGCTTTATATTGTTATAACAACATGCAAGTTAAGGTAGTCTTGACTTCAAATATTATGACTGAAACAAAGTAGGCAACCAAGCACCCGAGATAATGAAAGGAAAGGAATGTTAAATTCAGACAAATCAATTGTGGTATTCGTCGATTAGCATATAGCACTTTGCAATAAATTTACCACACTAATGCATACAATGTATCATTATGCTTTAAAAAATTCAAACCATTGAAATTTAATTAAATTTTCTATTTTATTAACTATTTAATCACTGTTTTATTTCAGAAGCATTACAATACAATCAACAACAATTATTGTTAAAGGTAAACAAAAACGATTAATTTTTTAGTTGATGCCAGTACACAGCTAGAATATCCGTTCATTTTGACCTTAAGCCAATCAAATATTCAGATCAATGTCAAATTATACGAGAATTAGAAAACGTAAGTCAGTATATGATCAAAGCATAAAGTTATGGCCAAAGCATGCTTCCGTCTTACAACATTAAATATATATTTTTTTGTTCTTTTTATTTTGATTAATGATTTTAAAAATCGTTTGTCATAAAAATTCATTAAAACCGGTAACAAGATATATGTTTGTATTCAAATGTTTCCATTGTCAAATACAAACGACTTATTACTGTTCAATTTCCAATTTAATTTACTCATAAAGTATCCAGAAAACGTTTGATGATGCAATTAAACAACACAATGCTTGGCACAAACTTCTAAATAATTTTATTAATGGAAAGTTTTTCGATGTAATTTACAATATGTATAAAAATATTAAATCGTGTATATTACATAATGGAGAATCCTCTGACTCATTCATGTCCCAAATCGGGGTCAGGGAGGGAGAAAATTTGTCCCCTGCGCTGTTTTCCCTTTTTCTTAATGATCTTCAATCATATATGCAATCGTATGGTAACGTTGGCATAGAGCTAAAAGATATATATGACTCGACTCTATGGCTTAAACTATTGATCCTGCTATATGCGGACGATACCATTATACTGTCAGATTCCCCGATCGACTTTCAAAATTGTTTAGATACTTTTAATGAATATTGTCAAACCTGGCGACTTAAAGTGAATATAAATAAAACAAAAATAATAATATTTGGTGCTAGAAACTCTCACAACTATAAATTTTTAAATTAGGCACTCAGGATATCGAAGTTACAAAACAAATATCACTACCTCGGTGTAACTTTTTACAAATAATGGATCTTTTTTGAATGCAAGAAGCATGTAGTTGAGCAAGCAACCAAGCAATGTATCTTCTTTCTGTCAAAGTCAAACAACGCTGATTTACCAATAGATTTGATGCTTAAACTTTTTGATCATACTGTTCTACCAATTCTAACTTACGGTTCCGAAATATTTGGGTTTGAAAATCTCGATCAACTTGAAAAGGTACACAATGACTTCCTTAGAAAATTAACAAAAGCTAGAAAAAGCACCCCAATGTATATGATTTACGGCGAGCTTGGGAGATACCCTATTGCTATAAATGTTCAAGCCCGTATGATCTCATTTTGGAATAGGCTTATTATAGGAAAAGACCACAAATTGAGTTATCAATTATATAACTACGTTCTTAATCAAACTAATTATGAATTTAAATGGATTAGCAAAATAAAAAGTATTCTAAATGGGGTAGGGAGACCAGATCTTTGGCAAAATCAACATAATATAACTGAAAAATATATACATAGATCAGTAAAACAAACACTTATAGATCAATTTAGACAAACATGGCATGCACAAATTCAGTTGTCTAATAAAGGCATAATTTACAGTAACTTTAAAGAAAGCCCAGATTTTGAAAACTATTTCAAGCTTTTACCAATGCGTGATTGTATCACTTTATTTAAATACCGAACTGCAAATCACAGGCTCCCAATTGAAACGGGCAGATGGGATGGAACCTTACTTCAAGAAAGAAAATGTAATTTATGTACCCGTAATGAAATAGGTTCGGAACGACATTATTTGTTAAACTGTGACCGTTTTCAAAATGAAAGAAGAACACTCTTCAGACAAATCAACTTTCATGAAAATACCGTATCCGATTATGGTTTTAAGCTTCTATTAACATCAACTTCCGTAAGGACACTTTCGAAAGTATGTGGCTTCATACGATTTATAATAAAAAATTTCTGATAGGCCCCTATACAAGTGATAAGATACCAATGCCTCTCTATTTACCTCTTTTTATTTATCTTTACTTATATTTATTTTTGTTATTTTTGCACACAATATTAATTATGAAAAGAAATGTCATTTTATATGTAATGTCATTTTATATGTATTTTTTAACTACAAAGCTTACAACCAATTCATACTCTTATGTAACTGTAAATGAACGTATGCACTTACCAGACAATGTCAATTAAGTCCAATTCACCTTTATTATACGATAAATTAACCTGTAATAACACTACTGTACGTAAACATGCCCCTATTCTGTACGGAACAATTATTTTTATTTTTAGCTTTGTTTTAGTAAGTTATCCAATGGCAAACTCTGAAATCTTTACTAACAGCCAATCGTATTCAGGTAGTAACCCAATTAACAGTTATGTGGAATTCCATTCATAAATAGCGGACTACTTTTCTCGTGTTTTCTCTTGAAAGTCGCACTCGATTCATGAAAATTAAATAAATAAAAAAATTAACCGAGTGACATCAGTATTTATTTAATGTTGATTTAATGTGAGCATTCCCCCGTCTCCAGCAACCCACGTGTTTCTAAATAGCAATCAATTTTTAAAACTTATATTTCATTTCATTTTTTTTTCTTTTCTCTTTCTCTTTTTCTTATGATTTTGTATCATTGTAACACTCATTGACCGGATACTGTATTATTTTGTGTTCATGTAAATTTCGTAATAACCCCGTGTTGTACGATATGATATCTTCTTGTACCTGGGTGAATAAAAGATATGTTCTGTTCTGTTCTGTTCTGCTTAGATAATAAATATAAGACCCAAATAAATCTTTGTTTGTATCATAGTTTGGAGACCTTTCTGTTGAAAATGTGTCAGGGTTAAATCGTATACATATACATGCACAGTGCGTTAACTGGAGTGCGGGTATTAGTTACCCGCACTCCAGAGCATGCCCATTGATTGGCTCATTTTTGCTGGGGTTTACATATTGTGACGGCAGAGAAAGGGAAAGCGACAGAAATGTCATATTCAGATGTTCGTTCATTGGTTCATTTTTGCCGGGGTTTCATATTGTGACAACAGGGAACGTGCTTTTATGTTTGACTATGATACAAAAGAGAAAGAACACCAAAACACTCGGCAATCTGATTAAAACTCGGGGGCTATGCCCCCTCGTACAAATCAGATAGCATCGTGTTTCGGTGCTCTTTCTATTACTTGTATCTATGTATGTTATCTATTTAAATATTTAAATTACAGATTGATTGGGTAATACATTTTATACTTAGAAATGCATATTACAGAAATTCCGTTTGATTGCTTTATTCGTTGCTTGCTGAATTTCAGGAATTTTAGCACATTTTAACATTTATTAAATTTAGGATTCGAGGTAAGCAAAACGCCAACAATTCCCAAGAGTTATCTATATTTGTTGTTGTAAATGTTTATATTAACATTATTCTAAAGGCGCAAACATTAGTCGTAACTCAGCTGTTGAAAATATCTCATTTCGGGCTACCTTCTAACGAGTTTGTAAACTTAATAAAGAGTTTATAAAATCGTATATATTAATATATCAATGATTTAACTTATTGGTTATCAAGATTAAAGTGACATTATGCCCATTTAAGGGTATACAGTGGGTGATCAGGTGAAATTCAAAATAGGTTTCTATACTGCCATAATTCTTTTTTAATATAATAATTTATTTCAAATAAATAATAATAACTCCCGGATCATAACTGAATTTCTGTAAATATCAATTAGAACTTAACTGAAACGTTAAGTTTATAAAAAGAGTGAGGCAGACGTTTTATGTTTTAGGCTTTTTTAAAATTTTATCCTAAACATTTTCCAACATAAACTGTTGGTCAAACACCATTTTAACAGTCAATAGTTTGAAATAAAAAGACATTTTAGTTCGAGTTGACTTTGAAAGTAGGGGCATAAAGTCACTCAAAAACACTTGAAAATATATCAGTATGTTGTTAATTGCCCAGTTAGTCTTTGGGGTATTGATAATATATTTCAATAAAACTACTTTACATGTTTGTAATTATTTCTACCTGAAACATTAGTTTACTTGCTATTCGCATTTCTTACTTTATTTGATAAGTAAACTATTTAGGTTATATATTGATTAATTAAGTTCTTAGTTTGGTATCATCATGTCAAATTATTGAAGTTCTTGAAAGAAAACTTTCAGTCATGGCAAGTTTATTTTGTCTTTTGTAAAAAAAAAAATAAAAAAAAATAAAGAGACTGATAACCATACACATATGGTAAGTATAATTCATAGAGTATCTAATTATTGTTTACTGTTATAAATGATGTTTCAACTTATACCATTAAGAAATAATGAAGTCCTCATTAAATTGAATCTACAATTTTGACAAACTTGACATATCTAACATTAGTTAAACATTGATGCAGCAAAGTTTTGCTTTTATTTAAGTCGAAAAGAGTTAGTAAGTAGCTAGTTTTAAATTGAATAGCAAATTTTTTTTTGTGTAACGTTCTGTATCAACGGGTGTTTGAAAAGCGATCATTTAGAATAAGATAAAAATTATGTGTAAATATATATTTATTCAACGACGGTCTTAGACCAAACCACTTAAAGAGATTCTGAGAAGTTGTGCTCAACTTGACCTTTTATAAAAGTGACTGACAAATTAAATAATTGAAAATGAAAAGTGCTTATGATGAAACATAAACGGTACATGAATTACAAAAAACTGTCCCACTATTTTTGAAAACTGAACGTTACCAATATATTCCGAATTATATTTATACACATGTCCATAGGTCACGTCGTTATATGGATTTTAATGCATGGCAAAATATAAAATTGAACACAATTATTTTTTTGTATAATTTTATGATAGTTATTTTAATTTTGTTCTTGTGCAATCACCAGTCGCACTTGGATGGGCATAAAGTCACTTTTAAATTGATTAACTCTTTTATGCAAGAAGTTGATGAAGTTGCTGACCTTGGGTGTGCAAACATTGCCCTTATTTTTGTTAGAATTTTGAGTAATTGGTTATGTAATCAACTTTATATAAACGAATTCTTCTCCGACATTGATCTTACATACGGTTTTTAATTTTTATTCTAATAAAAGACAAAGGAATCATAGAATAAAAATTGTTTTTATAAAATAACCTAATTTCAGGGACGATGCGCAGCAAACTAAAAACGGAATTAAAACGTCTTTAGAATCATTTTAATTTAGATTAATTACATGTATAATAACTGATATTTCACTGTGCAGCAAACTAAAATCTAGAAATAATAGGCCTTTAAAAGCATTTTAATTTAGAATAATTATGATAATTGATATTTCGGAATTGGGTTAGAGTAACAATATAGTGGCATTAAAACAATTATATTATTTAAAAAAACTATTTGGGATCTACACGTGAACTATTACAGAACAAATAGTAAGATTGATTAGAGGTTTCAATCATGGCTAATGAAAGGAAGATTGGGCAAGAACATTGGACTAACAAATATCACTCTAACAAATTCACTACAAAAATAGAATAATAGCATCAATTGTGCTTTTCCTTGACCTGTAGACATATTTCGCTGTATGGAGCAAATGAATTGGTGAGATTGTCCATATAAAACAGAAAGAAATTGTCTCATTAATTTGTCTTCATCTGTAATTGTCTTTCGAGAGTTCATTTTTCATTTGCCAGTGAAATCTCCCGCTGAGTGTACATCAATTAGGTTAGAGTTTGTTATTCTGTTTTATTACATTTGTTTTCCAAAGACATGAGACAATAGGAATACAAGTGTATGTCAGTAAGCGCAAGAATGTAGATAGAATGAAACAGAATAAAACATAATTTTAATACTTTTAACATAGGCCAAGCAAAGGTAATTTATTATCTGCGTACAATATACATATGTATGATATTACAGTTGTTAAATAGCACTTATTTCATTAAAAATCATTATATTTGTTTATAGGTTTTGTGTACTTGAACTAGTTATAGTTCTACTAAAAAAAGATTTTAAATGTCAAACATCATTGTATTTCACTCATAAATTCAAATCAAATCAACAAACCTGTTCAAATTTTCAAATGCCAGCAAAAATAAATGCTTTCCTGGAGAAAAAAAATTATGAAAAGCATCCCTTAAAATTAGGAAACATTATATTGCTGATTAACTAAATGCCGATACAACATTACTGTAACATTTGTTATTTACTTAAATGTCAGAAAACTATTTGTTGATCATACTTAAATGTCAGAGAAATATCATATGAGTTATACATAAATGTCAGAATGAAATGTGTACCTCAATCTGATTCCATTCTTCAATCTTACGGCGGACGAACTTTCCTTTTAAAGCAGCTGGTTATTGCTTATTTCTGGCAACTACTTATAAAACACTAATGTTTAGGATAGGCCAATATCTCCTAAATAAATTGAGAAGAGCATTTATCATTAGTTTAGTCAAACTAATTATTGTTGCTGTTTTTTTGCTTTTTGTTGTTTTCATCGTTGTTTTTTGTCGTTGTTTTCCTTTATATGTGTGTGTGTGTTTTCTTTCGTTTTTTTTGTGATGGGTCTTGTTTTGTTTTTCTACTGTCAATGCCGTTTATGCCAAGCAATGTTTGCCATGACCGCAGTGTCTCTCATGACATTTGTGTTTGCAAGCGTTTCTCGTTTACACTAAATCATGACTTGTGTATATAAAAAAGCTGTCTAAGTATTAAAAATTACTTCATTTCCGACCGGTTTGTATTAATTATTTTTCAGCTGTTTTGTAAATGACCAAAAGTCAAATCCTTTCTCATTAAGTCTAGGTGAAATGTTTGGCAAATTTGTCCGTAGCATTATCAATAAATAAACTCCTACTTAGGAACCTTATGGATATACAAATATATACAGCTACATAAATAACAATGAAGGTTGTATAAGGATTTTTCATTTCCGGAGAATTAAATGTCACACATCTGGTAATCCTATTCTAGGTTAAAGCTGAGTTTAGTAATAACTACGCTTGTTGCGAAATATGATAAACCACTTCTTTGAATTGGTAATTAAAAGGTCAAAGACAGGACATTAATATGTGCGTCTATTGGTCCTTTATTGATCTTCCTGGTTTTTTCATGATAATTAAAGGTTTAATTAGCAGTATAGTAGTATTTATATATGTCATTTACATCAAACTGCTCTCCAAACCCTCGTCTAAAAGATATTGCGGTTCTTGGCCGTGCCTGAAATAATGCACGGAGGAGAACCTGAGGTCATCCTCTAACAGTAAAGCTGGAAAGCCGCCATTATTTTCACATGTAAGCTTTACATGTTAGCTCTCCCCTTATCCCCCGACCAAAGAAAAAACAAAAACATTCTGAACGCTTCGCTTCCCTCAAACATCGGCGATTTATACTAAACAAGTTGTTGACACCAAACAGCAGTATGTGGGTGTTTTCTAAGAAAATAACTGCTTTTTAATGTAAATTCATGGTAAAGTGGTGCCATTTTGGCTAAGTGATTTGTTAACAGTTCATTACAACAAAGGGAAATATAATATGCTGCACGAATTTGCGACGATTTCAGTTATCTTTAAGTAATCTTAAAAGGTCACTCATGAATACTGAGCATGCAATTTTTCAATTTTGTCGTTTTGGGCGTCTTTTTCTCTGTTTAAAAATTTACTTTCAGACAAATCCGCACTAAAAAATACTGCAGGTCTAAAGTTTTACTTGATGATTTTATTGATCATCTAATAGTCTGGACAAATCAAAAGTAAATAACATGAAAGAAAAGTAAACCTTGTACGTTTGTCCAATCTTCAATATTAAATGACTTCGTAAACTATCTTTACTTGCTTGCACCTTTTCTTTTCGGTGCCAGTCTTGGTACATTGTGCAATAGAGATTGTTGGTGAGACGTTCCGTACTCGCTATTTTACTTAGTATGTAAAATAAATCTAACTGATTAATTTCAAACAGATATTCATTCTTCGAGATTTCATAGTAAAATTCCAATCGGAATATCCTCGTCTTTTATACATAATAACCTCGGAATTAATACGGAATGAAAGTAGATCTATCACGTGGTTTCAGACCATATCACAAACAGAGAGTGTAATCTTCGATAATGTGAAAGAGATGTATATATTTGACATCTAAAGGAAAAATATACTTTATCGTGGTACAATTATGATTTAAAATACGTCTGACAACCATTTTTAAATAAAATATGCCCATTGATATACAATTATAAACAAATCCGACTAAATGTCAATAGGTTGGCATATTGTACTTTCGGTTTCTACAACCATAATAATAAGTATAGAAATAATGTATTGTTTACTTTTATATCTTTGAAGTTGCTTATTTTAAGTAACCTTTTACTTGATTTATTGGTAAAAAAATCGTCAAAAGCATTAAATAACTATTTGTTTACATGTTTAGTTCGACCGAAATACCGTATCCGTTCTGTATATTCATACTATTGTGTTCGAGGTCCTTATCCGAAGACTTACGGAAAGGGCTGACAAGTTGTGATTGATAAAATTCCTTATTTCATAAGATTTAAAAAAACATGTAAAATTAAGGAGATATAGAATAAACGAAATTTATACTTCTTATATCTATACCGTATAATAATCAAAAAAGAATGTATTGAATTTGATATAAAGTGTATTAAGAGATATTGCCGTTATATCGTTATTAACGTTGACACTGAAATTTAGAATGCTTAGTATAATATTAAATTTGAACGGAAAATTATGATGGATTTGCAATTGTGCAGGCCCATCACCAGAACCATGGCGCAGTAAATGGCTTTTCACTCCTGTAATTTATTTTTCTGTTACACATATTTAAGTTTAGTTATTCACAAGAAAGAAATATGACATGCATAAATATAATATTATATAATAGACTGTCTTTCTAAATCAATCTTTATAATTGTTTATCGACTGCACAATTGTTGTTAAGTAATTTTTTCATGACGTGGTTGTTGTAAATGATAAATGACTAGCAATCAAAACTTTGCCAGACACGATCATTTATAACTTTATGGGACAGACAAAAGAACGTTAGAACTGATCTTATCTTACACATTATATAAAGATTGATCATCTCAAGTATATACAATGAAGCTTGTGTTGATATGCTGATTGTCTGAATCAATTTTTAAATGTATATTGTTCTATTTTTAATATTCTAATTTTGATACCTTACTTATAGGCAAATTAATGTAAGTAATTAATGAGATAAGTTAATTTCAGATTACCCTCCCTTAATTTTCTGTTGATATCGCCCCATTCCTATTGATTACCAAACTGCGTTATGCTTTTTCTCATTGCGATGTATACTATAACTTATCACATATATCAGTTTAATTTCGTGGTCATGGATGTTTTACAGTTGAATGCCAAAATGAGCCGCTTCAATGACAAAACTAACATAGTGGGTTTGCGACCAGCATGGATCCAGACCAGCCTGCGCATCCGCGCAGTCTGATCAGGATCCATGCTGTTCGCTTACCAACCCCATTACAAGTAGAGAAACTGATAGCGAACAGCATAGATCCTGATCAGACTGCGCGGATGCGCAGGCTGGTCTGGATCCATGCCGGTCGCAAACGCACTATTGTCAAATATTTCAAGAAAATCAAACTTGAGAAAAACGTCCTTAGATTTTAATAAAAGTATAAAAGATTCAAGATTCAAATAATAGTTTACATGTAACATGCGATTAACAACTGACTTTGCAGTATTTTATATCATATTTTTAAGGGTTATTTTGCATATTTGACAGCTTTTTGTAACTTGCGTAAAAGGGCAGGTTGAGAATTACTTCCATAAGTTTGTTCACTTAACAATATGTACTTTTAAGCTACACGCCCTCTGATTAAGCCAAATAGTCAAGAAAATTAATATGAGTGTGAAGTGGATCTAGAGTGATTTAAGAAAGGTAGCACATTCAAGAGCCCAATTAAAATTTTTATGTAGTGGGTGCTGGTTGAATGAGTCTGTGTTAGATAGCGAGTGTTCTAATTTTTATGAAAAGTATCATTAATCCTTGATGGTGCTGCGTTAAATACATTTTCAAAACTTTCATGAAAATTAGCATGAATCTGGAGACATACTGCTTTAACCACTGTTCTTTAATTGTAGCCGATAGACACATATCAGTTTGATTTATATAGATGTTAGAAATTAAATATAACTTAAATTGCCGAAAAAAAATCAACAACATTTGTTTATTCAAACTAAATTGAAGTGTCATTATGGAATAATATATTTTACATTGGATTACTGGATATCAGTCCCTGTCTTGCATTTAATTAGTGCACTTATACACATACACAAAATAATTGCCCGCCTTTTTTAACCTTAGATCAGAACAGTGTCAGTTTTAACATCACAGAGGAATATAGGCCATTTCCTGTCCTAAAAGCCTTCTCGACATGAGCGGAAACCTCGACGTGACCGTCATTCAGATGGCTTTATATAAGTATTTCATTATTACTGTCAGTATATTAAGAACATCTTAGAAAGTGTCTTATGATTATTTCATCACCGCCTGGTGAACTCAAGACCGGATGTTTGATTATATCTAATCCTGTGAACCATGACCTTTGTTTTGTGTATAAATTTGTCAGCTACATTCATCTATGGACTTTGTTAAATATAACTTTTTTTATAGCAACCATTGGATTAGTGATATGTTTCTTTATAATTATGCTAGAATAATTATATAAACATGTTTGCTCGCTTAAAATACCGTCATTCCAGCACGACTTTAAAGGAACTCCACGGAGGTCCAATAGCCTAAAATAATAATTTTTGAAATTCTTTCATAAATCAACTCGAAACCAAGCAATAGATAATATATAAATATACACGGTATGGAATTGATTATCGTTTTTTATGCGCTTTTTGGTCGATTTGAGTGAAAAGCGTTTAAACGGTTTTCTTTTATTGGGCCAATTTGCACAATGAAACTGATTATTTCTTGGAAATGGAGTGAGCGAATGATCTGAAATTTTGTACATGAGTTATTGGTCTAGACATACATCTATTTATACAAAAATCTTGAAAAAAAATATTTTCTGTCCCTAAACGTAAAAAAAAACTCAGTTGAGTCCCTTTAATAAATAAACTGTGCTAAATTGTGCTGTGTTAAAATGTGCTTAAACTACGTCATTTTACAAAAGAAGTAGATTTATACGATTTTATGAAAAAAGTGCAAAATGAAAATCTTGTTTTTCGTTGTTTGTTTGTTTTTTGTTGTTTTCTTGATCGTCTTCTCGTGATTAATATGTAATATGCAAAAAATAAAAAGAAACGACTGTCGTAATGCTCTACTTTTCCGCATTTTACTAGGTTATGTTACTCCTTTGCGTACAAGTTATTCTATTTATTCCAGATATTGTGTAATGACAAGGCGAGTTAATATTCCCAGCAAAGTACAGTAAAGCCAATAAGGATTATGTTTAATTTCCTCATTTCCGGACAGCAAAATATCATATGTCAAAGGCAATATATTCCAGCTTAAGATTGGATAAACCAATTTACAAAACATTGAAAACATTGCTCACTATACGCAATATCTAATACAATACTTTTTAATCCTCTGTAGAGTATAAAAATATACTATACCTTTCAAACAGTGTATAAATTATGAAACGAAACACTGTGTTTTGTTTTAATTCGGATTTATATCGAACATATTAAAGACCGTTCCCTAAATGCTTATACATTCACATACACATTCAGTGTATTTGTTATCACAAACCGGTGCATTTCATAAATATATATTTAATATACGAGCTATAATTTGCGTCTTGTTGCTTTGTGGGCTAGGAGATACGAAACTCGATATTATCTGTTGAAATGTCAAATCTATTAGTTATAATGCAATTCACTTTTTTAATCTACACGCATCAATATTTAATATTCATGAGCGTTTGCACTTTGCGTTTTCACCCAATTGTATCACGTAGCAAGCGACAAACAAATATCATATTGCTCTGTAGTTTGAAGGATGTATATTTCGAGTTAAACTGTAACATATTTCTAAATGTCAAAATAATGATATCAGCTGAATTAACTTAGTGAACTTTACCTACTATGTATTGACCAAAGACCGTTAGAAGTGGCGTTATGGCCGAAAGGGTAACGCGTCTGACTAGTAACCTAATGATCGTAAGTTGCATGGGTTCAAACCCAGATAGGGGCAAGTTTTTGTTTCTTTGAGCAAGAAACTTTACACTCATAGCTCAGTACTGGCTTGTTCCGGGAACGGATTCGAGAGTGTGCTTTAAATCTTTATATATCTTTCTAAACAATTGAACTTAAATAAATTATTATAAACCATAGAAATTACATATGAACCTTTGATCAGTACATTCTAGGCACATAGTTATATTATTAGTTGTATTTGCGATCATATAACTATATTATGTTCGGTCATCTGATTAAAAGTTATACCTTTAAAACTAATGCTTGAGTTTTAAAAATGTAATTTAAGTCAAACTTGTGTTGAAGATAAGACAGGAATGGTAACACTCAAACAAGTGGCCGCTTAACACAATTTTACTAGAAGTGTTATCATTGATATCTAGATTCTTATTTTGAAACAAAACGTTTAACCTACTTATATAAACAGTATCAATTTGTCATTCAACTCATCTATTCATTTGATTTTATATTAAAAAAATGCAAACTATATTAAAGAAATAAAAAGTATAAATGGATTTCTTGTGCGAAAATTGGCATGATTTGAATTAAAAGCGTTACATGTTTGCCTCATTGTTCACAATTTACATGATTATACTGGGGACAAATGGAGTGCGCAATAGATTTTTTATGTGTACACTACTTAATAGTCTAAATTTTCATGAAATGGTTCAGAAATATAGAAAAGTATGTGTAGTCATATCATGTAAAAAACTTCAGTAGAGACCCTGGAGTGCATAGTACGGAATTGAATTAACATAAAAACATTCAATAACTTCACTTTGACTTGTGAAAAGTGCAAAAAAGTTCTATTAATATTTTCACAGTGAATTTATCGGAACAACAAGATCCCCTGCAGGGAACGGAAAACGAAATACCCCCCCCCCCCTCCAAAAAAGACAACAAAAAACAAACAAACAACAACAACAGTTGAATTCGAATTAGTTGTTTTCGAGATATTGAAAAAAATAAACAATATAACGTGATAAACGAGCAGCGTCAGCTGCGAGGAAAAAAAATATTGACAGTTTTTGCTTTTATTTCAAATATAATTGTTTCATTTTTGGCCACCTTAGTCTCACTTTTGTAATAATTTTCTACTTTATTAAAATGCAACTTCTTCATGAATTATAACGTGGCAATAAATTATGTGATACTGTAATATATTAGACAAGTAAAAATATATTTCAAGTTTATTAAACGGTTCTATTTGTGTGTTTCAATAATATTGAGAAAAGTATGAAAGAATATTTGATATTTTGTTTAAATCTATAAAGTGATTGAAAAGCTTTGCATAGTGGAGAGCCAATCAGCAAAGGTTTAAAAAATTATAACAAATCATAAATAAGCACTTTGAAAGTTTCCTATTTCGTTGCGTCTCTATAAAATAAAGGATTTGGTTATAGAAGATAGTCGTTATCTATTTTGACTGATTATTATTGCAAGACTCAGTAAGACAATTTTTGAAAGCCTCTTTAGTTTAAACATATTTTATTTCAAACATTATCACAAACATATTAACGTACGATGATTACATGCATTGTATACAATGATGAAAAAGGATCAGATCCGAAAGGATGCAATGCTTATAAAGGTCTTTTTCTAACATAAAATTCATTATCATGGTAAATTTAGCGGTAAATTTCATTCATAACTGTTGCAAATAGGATACACAATTTTGATTGTTAAGTATTTTACAAAATCTTTAATTTTCATTTATTTGATTGTTCTGCTAAACTTGTTTAAAATAGAAATATACTCTTAATAAAAGTAAATATTATAGTAGTATTCTTTTTTACTTTTTAACTAGTAATATATACATGTATAGTCCTTTATTTAACTCTTGGGAAAGAAAACAATATTTGTGCAGCACACATACAAAAGGCATTCAGTTGTTGATGTTCATTTGTAAACTGTAACGCATTACAATAAATGAATCATTTTCCAACTACAAAGAGCATACATCACGTTACGAAAGTGTCGTAACATGATTGAGTTTGCTATTTTCCATAAGTCAAGCTACAGCAAGCGTCTGTCGCGGCACCTTCCAAAACAAACCCTTTGTTAAAAATACGAGTAAGTAATTATTAAGTGAAATACAATGTTCACAGTTTGCTGCCGCTGGCTTCGTCCATTTGGATTTCTTAATTGTATTTTTCACTAAATGTATTATCGCAATTGTGTTAAATAGTGAACCATGACATTGTTCTAGAAATTTATAAGAAATTGATTGACCATATAAGCGTACTTATTTTGTCATCATTATTTTCTTTATAACTTATTAGATATGTAGTCATTAATCATATGGTCATTAATCAAGCAGCAAAATCTGTTTATCTTTTCAAGATTGTTACATGTAATAGATAACTGGGAAATACGGATTGATTAATTGTTCTTTATTGTGCAAAATAATCCTTTACAATTATCAACTGACGTTGTGCTTGTAACAATGATAAACCTTTGCAATAATATAATTGTAAAGCAAGATCAGTTATAGCGGACTCGTAAAATCTAGTCGGACTCTTTACAGTTTTATGCTTATTTTGACCGTTTTGTTCCTTTAAATCAGTTCTTGAAAATTAAAAAATCAAATATAAAAATCAGGTATTGTTCCAATTTTACGATAAACGTGTTTGACTGATCAGAATATGTGTATTATTACGGAAACTATTTGTTTACAAAAACATGTGGACTAAACATTTTAGAGGTCTCCATTAAAAAATGATATTCCCAAAGCCAAAGGGATGTTTTTTCCTCAGATCGGACGACAAATGGCAATTCGTTGCATTTTAAATCTAAAATTGCTCTGCAGTATTACAATTAACACGCGAAATACTTTATTGAATTTATGCTCTTACTCGTAAATAAATGCAAATAATATTGGAGAGAAACACTTTTTTACATAATTTTATCTTAATCATTCATATAAATACTTCTTAAGTCAAAAGAACTAGAAACCTTCTGTTTGTTACCAATGTTGACACCACCGTTAAATAATATCAACACTGATATTTAATGTTTTATTTAATTACTACATGATTTTGCTTTCCAGAAATTTTGAATTTTATTATATGATTTTATATTAATATGATATGGGTTATCCGATTTATGATATAGTTTATCCGATCTCTGAACTAGTAGCTTAATAAAATTTAACCCAATTTCTAACAAGATCAGCCATTGTGTTTTTACATCCAATATTTGACCTTTCATATAAGAAAATGATATGTTACAGAAAATGTCATGTTTTATTTAATCATCTTGTATTTCAACAAAATATAATAACCATTGATCAATTTGGTTCAGGTTTAATTTTATTCACTATTATAAATCATGCAGAAATAAGTGATACTTACCTGTTTTCGTCTTAAGTAACATCGTCATGTTGCCATCAATTATATTTAAATGACGTTTCACCGAACCTTTATGGAATTATACTGGAATAAATGCATTTTTAAGTGAAAGCCACATTGTTCATATTACGTTTAAAACATTGAACTGAATTGCAGAATTGTCAAATTAAACAATAATTATGAAGTTGACAGAAAATGAATCTTACTTTTTTAGACATTCATAAGATTATACAAACCTTTTTTTTATATCAAATTTAAACAACGACAATTTTTCCTTGAAATTGAAGAATGCAATAGTGGAACGCTAACGAGCTTCCTGTGCAATTTGTGTGCTAAAACTATGATGGAACAAAATGGTTTGCGTCTGATGTGTTAAAATTGTAAAAGGGAATTGTGTCTGTTATGTTAAATTTGTTAAAGAACTCTGGGTAGTTATGTCAGAATTGTATAAAATCTTTGCAAGAGTTTTTACAAAGATGTAAAATGGTTTTGCAAGTGTTATATCAAATTTGTAAAATTGCTTTGCGCGTATTATTTGAATATAATTGTAATAGAGCTTTGCGCGTGTTTTGTCAAAATTATAAAATGGCTTTGCGAGTGTTATCTCAATATAGTAAAATTATTGTTTTGTCAAAATTGTAATAAAGCCTTGCGCAAGTTTTTTCAAAGCATTTTTTGTGCTGGTTTTGTCAAAAAAAATTGTAATAGAGTAATGTTTTTTATAAAATTATATTAGACTAAATTTGCCTCTAATGGCAAAATCTCTTAGGCAATGCAATAATAACGATTATGCTTAAACAACACAGGGCGTTTTGAATGCAGATGCTCGTCCGTAAAAGAGAATGATTGTCTCAATTCACTTTCTGAACATTGGTAACACATTTATTTATACCTGCCTCAACACACAAGTGTAGTTTTGTTTAACATGAGCTTAGATAACAATCTTAGATGTTCCGTTGAGATTTTAGAAAATGGTTTCCGTCTACATTGCCGCTGATTTACATATCATTGCATAAATAAAGTATCAATGCCTGATATCTCTGTAGATGTATTTGTCTGCTCTGCTTTTTTTCTAAAGAAAAACAATTTACCGGGGAATGACTGATACAAGTATTCCATTAGAGTTATAAAAGTTAATGGAAATCTTTATTATCAATTTCACTTTTACTTGTATTCAAGTACAGATTGATTTCAACTGTTACTGCTTTTAAAATGATGACATATTAGGTACTCTTTTATAATCCGATATTTTGTAGAAGAGATATTTAAGTCAGTCTTTCACAAAGAATAAGTTTGGATGCAAAGCTGATCATTAATATGAATGTATTTTGAGTTTCCTTTAAAAAAGGAAAAAACATTCTGGTCGTACATAATATGATTTACCAGCAATCGTTTTATTAAATAATTGAAATAGTGCCTTTTTCCTGATTTTAGTATAATTATCAAGAAAATCACCTTACCATGTTCTTTTAACCTATATGACCATCTACAGCCACTGACCGGATTATCTGTCGCGAGGTTATTTGTTTACGGCGGAAACGAGGCTCTACCGAATTTCGGCCGAATAGTTACCCGATAACTAAATATTTCCGTCCTTTTTTTGGATTTTGCGATTCGATTTCTTTTTCTTGATTTTTCATTTAAATCGTATTTGAGACAGAAATAATTATTATGACAATTACTAATATTTCTACTTATAGAAGCGCATGACTTTACAACTTCATTCATAACGGCGACATGACGTCATCCTAAGCACGCAATTCATTCATAAAAGGCTCCAGGGAATGACCTCATTTAAAGCATTGACGCATTGAAAGTAAGGCGATAAGGTTTTTCTAGCACCGCTGTAAACAGTAAAAGCTCTTGTCTAATATGTAAAAATGATAATAAATACTCAACAACAGTTATCGGTTATGTCAAACAAATGACTTAAAAATTAGCGACTCATTGTATAATTGAAAAATAAGGTAATAACTTTTTAAGGGCTTATATGCACCAACGTCTGTTTCGATGTAGTCCTGAGAATCAAAAGAAAATAACCAGATAAAATATATTAGAAAAATAGTCATTAACAATGCTTCTTGTCATAGTGATTACATATTTTCTGAACGTCAAGTGTCTGAAATCATACTTTGTCATGAGTGAACAGTCGAAATACCCTCCCTTTCATGGTTTTATATACTATGTGTAATAAATGTTTTGTTACCGATTTATATAGCCTTACGTTCGTTCGTTGCCCTACGGTTATTTCACGTATAATTTGTGTCAAACAAAACACAATTTGATTCCAAAATCAAGTCAAATATTGATATTACAGAATTTGGGACACTTATTGCGTGTTTTCTCTGTGAATATTGAAACAATTCTGATATAGTGTATGTATTGTAGGACACTTATTACGTATTATTACGTTTTTGTCTGTCATAATGTGATTCAAAAAACTTTTAAAACGGGGTGCGCTCGACAATAATATGGTTATTTAAAATTGCGTGCCTCCAGATGTGCCAAAATACTTCAAGAAAATCAAACTTAAAACAAAATGATTATGATTTTAAGAAAAGTAAAAAGATTCAATATTCAAGTAATAATTTACTTGTTAAGGGCGATTTCTGACTGATTTTGCAGTATTTATCGCCATAGTTTTACTGCATGACTAACGCAGTAAGGGCTTTTTCTTTAATGCTGTGTCCTCTATTTGGTAATTAACGTGGATTGTGAGCGCCCCGTTTGCAATAAGTTGTTTTGTTACTTTAAGTTTTTAGTACATTTTAAATTTTCATAAAAATAAATCTTGAGCCATGACGCTTCAAATAGAACATTTCTTGTCACGTGAGACGATATTGAAATAATATTGTACTGTAATATTATAAAGTTTGATATTGATTCATTTGGAATTATTTAATATAACAACCACAACAATATGAGTGTGATAAAATAGTCTTTATCAGGTGTTAATAAAGAAATAAGATGTCACCAGATTATCATATTCATCTATTTTGTGCGTGCAGAATAAAACCCATATTTTTTTCTTACTGAATTAGCATTAGCATATAATTGACAATCGCTCAAGCCAATTCTACCGAAAAATTCCAGGAAACATTGCCATGATTAAAAAACGCATATGGATAAAATTTTATAGAAAGGTCGTTACGAATTTGTAATTGGTGTGGTAGTTTTAACAATGGATCACAGTGAATTATGGGATTTGTATCAAACGCATCAATAAATAATTGATACCAAGAAGGGATATATACACACAGTACAATAGTGACAACATTATGTCAGGTAAGTGAAAATTTTACAATTAATCATTTTTGCAAATAATTTTATTTAAAAAGAAAAAATTCAAAAAGAAATTGCTTTTATTTTGACGACTTTTTCCAAATTTCATTTAAAAATTATTACTATGACTATAGGTATGTGGATCTACTAAATGCCTGATACTTATACCATGAATGTTGCAGTGTGTTGTTTTGTATTTTGCTATGCTATATTGTATTATGCTATGCTGTGCTTTGCCGTTTTGGGCTTTGCTGCGCTGTGCTTTACTGTGCTGTGCTATGCTATGCTACGTTGTGGTGTGCTGTGTTGTGTTGTTGCGTACCGTGCTGTACCGTACCATGTCGTGACGTGCCGTGCCATACCGTGTCACGTCGTGACTTGCGATGCCATGCGTTGCTCTGCTATGCTACTACTTTATGAGTCTTGAAACATATAAGATAAAAAGTGTAATCAGGACCCGATTATAAGTATATATAGCCATGATACTAATATCAAAAAGCATTTACATTCCTTCCTGCTCAACATATTTTGCTTTATTACTGTCACAGTGGTCTTTTTAAAACTGATAAGCATTTACGTTTCACAACTGGAAGTTAGGAAATAAACTGTATCACAAATGTATAATTTGTAGAAAATTAAAAAGACGAAATAAAAATGTGATACAACATTAAATCACTCTGTATTTTAGTTAATTTATATTAGTATTTAATTAAGTGATGTTTTAAGATGTTTGTGAACTTGTATACTAACCGTTTCCGCCTTATTGTTTTGAATTAAATATCTGATCATAATAACGTTTTGATTAAACTACTTTCTCTCACAAGAAAAAGAACCAACACGCAAGGTGTTTACGAATTACTATTTGGTCAACAATTTTATCCTTTTACGTGGGTTTTAAATCGTTTTACTTATATGTTCTTTGTCGTAAATCGACACAATGACGTCATCAAATCATAATTATAAAAGCTCTTCGTTTAAGTATGTACCTGTAAATCTAACCGTGTGGGGATTTATTGTTCAAAGGGAATAATCCCCTTGCAATGTTGCTTATCAAAACATGAATGTTTTAAATGTCACTTGCATTAAAATAACTGATAAATGTTGAAAGATTTTTTTTTACAGTAAAACGACGCACATTTCTTTCAAGACTAAAAGTTTTTAACGGCCACTTAAAAGCTGAGTGTTTTTTACAAAAAAGCCTATTATGGTCCAGATTAGGTTTTATTTTCATTTCTAAAAGGCTTTTTATAATTGCTTTCCTGTTATAATTTCAAAACATACTCATTGGCCACTTACATTAATCATATTTTGATTGTGTTGCTATCTGGAAATAAGTGCAGTTTTAGTGATTTAATATTTTTTATGGAAGTCAAAATACTACTTTGTTAAGTTTTTTGCTACTTTCATGACAAATAATTTTACACTGAGCGATACTTTCTGAGAGTAATAAACATCTAACATGTTTTAAAAGCTTCTATAAACATTATAAAACTCATGTTTGCCTATATTTAAAAGGAAATATTTATTCGTGTCTGAGTCACAATGTACCTTTAAGTTTAATTGTTTTTTTTTATTTATGTAGCATTTGATTTTTTTCTGCTTTTAATATGAATGGTACGTTAAAATATCAACCAATAGTAATTTTTTGTTTTAAAGAAATACAAACTATAAGTCTTTAGAGTATTCTGCTAGTATACAGATATATATTCGTCACAGGCTTATGAACATCAGGTTAACTGATATGAGTGCAAATACCTGCGAAAAAAAACTACCTAAAATAGAATAAAACATTTGGCCTCTGCGAGTCGATTCGGCTCAATGGTTAAAAAAGATTTGTTCAATTGCCGTCGAAGAATATGTAAAATATGTACTTCAAATATTTGTCCACATTATAAGTAATCATTAAAATATATGCATTAATTTCTTATTGAAAATTTGACTTAAACTTTATAGAAAATAAATTTCTAATTATCTCCCTTTATTAACATGAAAATGATGTACATTCGGTAATATCTTTTCAAACAATGCTTTTTGGAACTTATAATATTGATAAATCTTCATTTTAGCATTATATTATGATATAAAACCATTAAAAATGTGTTACAGAATCTCTAAAGCGTTTATATGTGAATACGTACATATTAAGTGGAAACCCTTAAAAGCTATTATAGATATTCATTGGAGATTGGAATATATTGCAAGTATAATACTGCGAACCTTTTACTGCTCGACCGCTTACATTTCAACCTATCGAACCGTAAATGCATTTATTACATGCTTTTCGGTGGTTTATAGAAATATATCAGTGATTTAAAACTGGTAATTTCACTGTTTGAAACAGTGAAATTACCGCATTGATAATTTCACTGTTTTGAATTTAAGCCCCTTACGTTGTTTCAGTGAAATACCAGCGTGCACAGAACTGGGTACCAACTTAATGACGTGACGTCATAAATGACGTCATAAATGACGTCACGTTGTATTATTATTTGGCGCGCTTTTCATTCAGTATTAGGTTTAATGTCTTTTTAAAACGTTTCTTTGCATATAATAAAAAGAAAATTTGTTTAGTTTAGTGTAAGATCGAAATATATTTCACCTTGTGAACACCAAAAGTTCATATTTCACTCGTGGCTGCGCCACTCGTGAAATATACCTTTTGGTGCTCACTCGGTGAAATATATTCCGATCTTACACTGAACTAAACAAATATCCTCTATATATATGCAGTAATGATATCAAACAATATTTTGCTTAATATTCATTTCTGTTCAACTACCAAACAATTTGGCAGACAAAATAGCACAACATTTTGCATCTGACATTTTTATTACGCTTAAACTAAATCAATTAAACGTGTAAAGCGATTTAAAATGTAGTATGGAATTCTTTGTGCTAATGATTTTAAATGTTATCCCTTCAAATAAAGTTTATATTGTGTTATTTTTTACTACTTTTATGTAGCAATTAAAACATGTTCATTTAGCCAGAAAGATAGAAATTTTCCATGCATAATGCATACGTATGTAAATTAAACATTCATTGCGATAACAACGTAGATTCTACAAATGATTTAAATCGAATTGACAGTTTTATAATTTCTAGTAAATTTAAATATGAAATTAGGATATACCGATCGTCATCTCTTTTGTAAACATTATAACTAAAGTCAACTTTCCCGTTATTGTGAAATGGTATTGACATTTAAATTCTTCGAAATAAACAATTTTAATTGGTAGACATTTAGTTAAGATCTAATAAAACTGCGATGAATGACATCAAATGTTGCAAACATTTCCTGATAATGGTGCAATTCAATTATATTTTTTTAAATGATCTGTTGTAAAATAAAGTGGATACTTTTCAAAAGAAAAGAAATGAGGTGTAGGAGGATATAAAATTATTATTTATTTAACAAAGAGTGTAGCATAGCATTTTTAGCATTTTTAAAAGGCAAACATCAAATACGAGTACATGTACATAAAGTGCACGAAATGTTTTTGTTATGTAATTTTTTAATTGAAGTTTTGCGATATCTAATTACTAATTTTCAATTTCTATACCCATACCATGAAATAATACGCTTTTGTTTTCAGATACAAAGTTGTTTTATTTTATTATTTATTTTTTATTAAAAATCTTTTTTGACTGATGCTTATAACTGTCATAGACATAACATTTGAGTTTTTTCCCGGTCTTTTTATTTCTTTTCAATTCTTTGCAATTTACGGTTACTCGTAATTTATAAATCGAATATTTTAAGGACATAAATAAGTTAACAGCTTTACAAAGACGTGGTTTGACTGTTTATTACACACTTTAAATACTATCTGCTTTGCAAATAAAGTCATAAATGACAATTGTCTTAAAGAATCTGATTTTATTACACACTTGCGAATGGAAATGAGAAAGCTTAGGCGTCAAAAAGTTGATCTAAGAATCTGCAATATTTGTGAAAAAAAGGCAGTGTCTGAGTATTACTGTTATTTGACATACAATCGTGGGTCGTAATACCAGGAAATTAATAGTTTATTTACTCAGATCTTAGACTAACAGGATTTCCGCTGACGACATTTTAATTAAGAAAACACCTGGGTCAATGTCCGTGGTCATCGTCAATTTAAGACCGGCATACAACCCAAAAATAATGAGAATTGTACATGAATTGCATCACATTTTTTATTCCTTTGAATTGATTTGAACCAAACATTATAGAGTGTATGATTAATTACGTTTTATTACAAAGTATCATTAACAATAAGCTCCTTTATGGCCGAGTGCCTAATAAGTTGAATTTAATAATTAGTAAATTAATTTCAATAAATTTAATTATTTAGGTTCGAATCCAATATAAGCTTTTGGGTTCTATCTATCAAGAAGTAAATTCCTATAGTCACGGAGAGTCCATGAAACTTGTCAATTGCTCGCTCGTGACTAGAATATCCACGAAGTACCACCTGGTGTCTTTTTCAACAAGTTAAGATGGAAGGTTTCCTTATTATAATGTCGGTGCCTCTCAATTCTTTCTTATTGGACTCATTTTTGATTTTTATCAAGTGCCTTGGAAAATTCAAGTTTTGCCCATTTTAACACATCCATTTACATACGGTTACAAACGGATTTCATTCCTAGTTGTCTTACTTCTTATTTATGTTTTATTTATGGTAGTAATAGTTGTCTTTTGTTTGGTTTAATTTATAATTTAGTGTGGTTTCAGCTGTCTTGCATTTTGTTTCATTTATGGTGGTAATAACTGTTTTGTTTGTTGTTTTATTTATGATGAGTACTGCTGTCTTATCTATTGTTTTATTTATGATAATTATTGAAGCTGTCTTGTATTTTATCTTACTTATTGTGGTTAAAGAGCGAGCCCAGTACATCTCTCTCTCATTATATCTTTGAAATGTTATAACAGAGAATTAATTTTATCAACTATCAGACTGTCGTATGCATAATAACAAATAATTTATATGTGAATAAAACATGACATGAGTAACGTAATACTTTAAGAATACCTACCGTCATTTAGATTATCTAGAGTATCCATTTTCATTTTATCTTATTCAAAAGAATCATATCTATTTGTTTTGATTAAACTTTATAAAGTGCTAAAATTTATGGTATGTATGGTGTCTGAAAAGATCGCGCTCTTCAGAAATATAAAGAATACATATATATCTGATCGAAAACTTTTTTATTTGCAATAATGATAAAGAATAAATGTCGTAGCGAAAGCTTTTTATTTTTTCATGATTTAAGTCAAAGCTTAAAAGAAAAAAGGTTGTAGTGAGCTCATTAAGCTACGAAACATGCAAAACTTCAGCGATCATGTCCTATTTATATTTGTATGAATTTATAAGGACAAGTGTTAAAATTGTGCTCATTTGCTCATTGTATATTTGTATTTACAACTATACAAAATAATCACTAATTCATGTGACACACGGGAATTTCTATAAAAACCGCTTTGAATTTATTGGTAACTTTCTTTCTAGGGCAGTCTTTATATTAATTTACTTCAATAGGTTATTTTTTTAAATATTTTATCCTAAACATTTTACATAACAAAATATAGTTAATTAGCATTATATTACTAGTTAATCTCTGGAAATATTACTTATTCAACTTAACTTTGGTTGTGTAGAGGGCTGCATGCATCGCCTTGCCTTGTTGATCTTTGTTCTCATTTCGGTTCACGCGCTAAGCCAAGTAGGGACAGCAATCGAATTTGCAATCCAGGGGTCACTTGTTTGGCCCTCCCACAAGGATAATTTCTCTGTGAGTACAAATTCAGTAATCATATAGGATAAGAAGTTGATCACTTGCAAAGGAATGAGTATTTACTTATTAGTTATCCTCGAAAGGCTATTAGGCGAACCGGTCGCAGAGATATAACCAAATATGTGTTAAAATAGGCGTACAAATAAACTAGACAAAACATCATACGCTTTGATACATATTCTATATATACTCAAGATTAAATGCTTTTTATAAGTAAACCACATAATTTCTTCACTGAAGTACATTGGATATATAATGATAATATCAATCTGTTTTCTAAAACTTCCTCTTTGCAGTTTAAAAGAGTGACTATTTTTCTTTAGCAACATGATAGCAATTTATTTTGTTATTCACTTTAATCTATTTAATTACTGTTGCATACCTTTCACCTGTAAAGTTTTTTTATTGTTGTTTTTTAATTTTGAATTTGTTGTTGCCTTTTCCCTAATTAAATAGAGGATATTTGTTTGTTTGTGTGTAAGATGAAATTTTATTTCATCGAGTGAGCTTTAAAAACAGTATTCTCACGAGTGGCGTAGCCACGAGTGAGAATACTGTTTTTAAAGTTCACGAGATGAAATAAAATTACATCTTACACAACAAACAGACAAATTTTCTTTTTATTTTATGCTTAAAAACAAATTAAAACGAAATTTCCATAATTTTAACGTTAATATTAAAATCTGTTTCCCCCATTGAGAGCCGCCAATCAAGGTTAAATGACGGTGATATTTCTTCATTTTATTAAAATAATATGAATGATCGCTTGTTTAAATAATAAAAACAAACAATTCTTGCAGGAGAAAATTCCAACCATCCATCCATATTTCTGTTACTTACTGCGAATTTATATTAGACCTGGCTTTCTAAAATGTAAACGGCAGCCATTTTTTAAAGTTGTGTATTTCATGGGAGGAAAATAATTGTGTAAGATTCAGAAGGATATAATTTGGATTAATTAGTCATACACCTTTTTAAAAGAAAGAAAACTTATTTGAGGATTGTAACAGACAAAAAATAAGTGTTGACAGAAGTGAAAACATTCAGAAAAGGAGCTAGGAAAATGGAAAACTTGGAAGCTTGCTGAAGGAAAGCTGGGTTGTTTTATTTATTTTACGAGTGATGGCTGTCAATGCTTTTCAATTTTTCATAAAGCATACGGCAGTTATTGTTCGTAAGATACTTGAATATGCCCAAATGTCATCAAGAGCAGTTTTGCATGGGGAAGGAATGTATTTTCAGACTGTAAAAACGAAACAAAAAAAATTTAGAGACGAAATTTGGTGATTGGAATTTGAAGGAATAGAGGTAAGTTTTCTCTCTGTGTTACTTTTGACATTTAAGTTATTTATCTATTTCAGCTTTGCTATTTCTTTTAACAGCCTGACATTGTCAGAATTGTCCGTAAAAATAAAATTGAGGTACCACATGGGGAAAATCTTAAAAAGTAGTTTCGTCATTGAAAAAAGTGAAATTATATTTTGATAATTTTCACTGTGAAATTATCAAATATAGTTTTCACGGATAAATCAGTAATCCACTGAAAAGCATAAAATAAATACCGGTATATTAAGCTTTGGTCGCGGTTGTTGTTAATCCCCCGAAGCATCTGCAGGAGCCAAAGCATGTGACTTTGTCATTTGTTTAATTTTTTTTCTTTTCATTTTTATTTTTTAGTTCCATTTTATATCAATAAAACTTGATAATGTCGTGTATTTAAACCAGTAATATTATCGTAACATCGCTAACGACATAATATTAATGTTTTCCTCGTCATTTGTTTTGCTTCAATACCTTAACAAGATTTGATAACCTTGAAATAATTTCATTGCAAACAAAAACAATGACATTAATTTTCTAACAACCTAACAGGAATATTAAAGTCATAAAATACCTCAGCCGACTCTAATTTGACTCAATAAAATGTTTTCGTAAGTATGTATATATCTTAATAAAAATGGCAAGGTTTTTTTAACGAATTTTGACTGGCTTGCTCACTTTATATATTTGCCGTATATACCATGAAGAACGGAAACGTGTACGAATAACACACCAAGCGTGATTGCTAACTACGCGTGCGCAAACTTATTTGCCTTTTGAACTTTATAGCATAATGCTCGAAAAATAAACAGGTTAGAATGTGATATAATGTTAAAAATGGCATCGAATTCTTGAAGTTATTTTTAAAATTCTGCATAGAATTTTTCATTAACGTATTGTCTATGTCGATGCGATTCATTGTAATGTGAAAATGAAAAAACATAAATTATCATAAAATCTGTAGATAATATAAGATACTTTGTAACAGGTAACGTACACTGCATTGAAATAATATATTTTATTGCAGATTTATAAATGAGATCAAAAGTTTAATTCGATTGTCTGGTATACAAATCGTTGTTCACTAAATGATAAATACATAAAGTATGCTATTTAATTGCAATTGTGATGCCTTTAGGGTGTCCATTCACCTGAATATATTTTATTCAATAAAATGAGTGATGCGTTTATAGATATAGTTGCTTGGCCATACCAATCAATAGATATAGTTGCTTGGCCATACCAATGAATAGATATAGTTGCTTGGCCATACCAATGAATAGATATAGTTGCTTGGCCATACCAATCAATAGATATAGTTGCTTGGCCATACCAATGAATAGATATAGTTGCTTGGCCATACCAATCAATAGATATAGTTGCTTGGCCATACCAATGAATAGATATAGTTGCTTGGCCATACCAATCAATAGATATAGTTGCTTGGCCATACCAATCAATAGATATAGTTGCTTGGCCATACCAATGAATAGATATAGTTGCTTGGCCATACCAATCAATAGATATAGTTGCTTGGCCATACCAATGAATAGATATAGTTGCTTGGCCATACCAATCAATAGATATAGTTGCTTGGCCATACCAATGAATAGATATAGTTGCTTGGCCATACCAATCAAAAGATATAGTTGTTTGGCCATACCAATCAATAGATATAGTTGTTTGGCCATACCAATCAAAAGATATAGTTGCTTGGCCATTCCAATCAATCCGTATATCATATGAATTTCATACTTGCCTAATCATGGATTTTCAAACGATCATTGTAATTTAAATCAGTTCTGAACTTCACAGAAATTACACTAATTTTACTTTCATGTTTTTACGAACTATATGTACATTAACTTTAATATTCCAAGATGTTATTTATTAAAAATGATATTAAAATATTAAAAGTATTGTTTTGATTAAGTGGCGATATGCGATAGTGGAATATATAAAAAATATAATTATATTACCAAATTATTCTTGAATTGCATAATAAAAAAAGAGAATGATATTTAATAAATATGATTGTGAATTAATAACAATAAATAGGATTGACTTAAATTCTGATATATATTAATGTATATATATAGTGTATATCAATGAATATTTTATAGTGGTCTGCGTTCAGTGAACGTTGCACTCCCTTGTCAATTTTTTATATTATTATATGATATTATATACAGCCACACTGCACAATATCAGAACATCAAACGATTATTAAGATTGATAGCAAAATGTTTTTACCCGTTTCGTTCAATAAATTATGACAAACACTGTCTTTCGTCATAGACTACTGTAAAAATGTGTTTCTTTAAGACTCTTGTTTAGTGACGTTGATATCAAAAGTAACCAAAACATTTTAACTCTTTATCTAAAATCTCATATAAGATTTTCAAAACAAATCAATTGTAAATCCATTTAAAGTATCGATGTTTCATAATAGCTTGGGCACAAACTTATGACACTATGGGTATCAGTGTGATGGTTTGATAAGTGAAGGATAAATACGAATTCGAACGTTTTCAACATGATGTGTAAGTAAATATTTGAGTTGCATTCTATATACATTTTTGCACGGTTTGCTCAATTATGTAATATTGTTCGCATCGTACATTATTTTTCAAAATAGGAACGATGTTAATATGATAAACAAATGTGTGATACTCTTGCCCTTAAGAGAAAAGATGGAAAGCCTGTACAAGATATTGAACTCATTTATAATTGATCTGTCTAATATACTTTAATAATGAAGTAAAAGGACAAATCAGCTAACTATTGTTCTTGATATGTTGTTCTGGTACATTGTATACACCTGATCACAGATATACATGACGCACACGAGGCATCATTTGTCCTCATTTTATTGGCTCTTTGACTTATTGCGATACAGTATTTCAAATATATCTCAAATAGCGGTAGACGCATATTTTACACGTAAGTTTAGATATGTTCAAATAAATGCAAATGAACAAGAACAATGTATGTATCAGCCTAAGGATTTGTCTTAAAGAGAAGGAAGCTTATGACGTATTATTTATTAAATTTTCAAAATGTCGATCTTTCAGAATGCACATAATGTACAGTTGTTGCAAAGGATATAAAAGCTTTATTGTGTTAATACTTTCTAACTTTTATTATATAAGATTCAGTCCCGCAGATATTGCATTTTTCTTTAATCTTACAATATATATGGTTATGCAACATACCCTACGTCCGTCTTAAAACAAAGCATACGTATAATTAGGACACCATACAGTTGACACAGTTGTTTTCGTATATTTTGCTGGTAAAAATTGGTGTTTCTATTTTTCAATAGCATAAACAAACCTTTCATATTTCAAAATTACATGAAATTTGCCAACCAATATTAATTTAATCAAATAAGAAATTGTGTTGATAGACAGAATTTTAATGTTAGTTTACTCAGCAAAATATTTGTTGAACCATTAGCAAAATTACTAGTTTATGCTTGGAAAGGACTCATACTACTTCAAGGAACACTAAATTTAGTTTCAATAATTGAAAATATTTCAAATTGTTATACAAGCTTTTACCTAATTTGGAAACAAAAGTTATTGCAGCATTGTTTTCTTTTACAAAACTATGTTCATATTATATTTACAAATCCGTAAAGTTCTATTTTATTAAAATGAATTGAAATGATTTAATAGCTGTACCAAATCTCATTGTAATTTATCGTGATGCGGCATACATTAAAGCGACACATATTCATAACGATTGCATTGAGAACAACATAGTTTGTCAATAGTCAAATTTGTTGAATGTACTTTTGAAAATGTCTTAACTACCTGAAGCCAAGGAAATGTTACAATTATTCTGCTATCAATGACAGTGAACTATCTTGTGTATGACTTCTATTTCCATGAATACTTTAAGACCATTACAAAACATTTGTATTGTTAATCTGCAATAGCTTTATGTGTTTTTATGCCCATTCTGTTTATTGAAGTCCAAAATGTTTATCAATATTTACCTAGATCATTTGAATATCAATTTAGCTTTACTCGGCTGTTGCTAGTTTCCAGAGTAGAACATTTGAACGGAATAACAGAATCATTTGACATTACTAAGAAACACATATTTGAGCCGCGTCACGACAAAACCAACATAATGGGTCTGCGACAAGCATGGATCCAGACCAGCCTGCGCATCCGCGCAGTCTGATCAAGATTCATGCTGTTCGCTTACCAACCCTATTACATGTAGAGAAACTGATAGCGAACAGCATAGATCCTGATCAGACTGCGCGGATGCACAGGCTGGTCTGGATCCATGCTGGTCGCAAACGCACTTTGTAGGTTTTATCGTGACGCGATTCATTTGTATAACGCGACCTGCTATCTTAATGATATCCCGTTTATTTTTTAAGCTTAAGGCTGTTGTTTTCTTTTAGAAGACATGTTAACAATTTTAGACAATTCACCTTTAGCCAATTATGAGATATTGAAATGAAACTCACGCTTGATATTACGTTAAAATAATGTTTGGTTGTTTCGGATGATTTACTAAATATTTGAATGCAAGCATAAGTAAGAAATGTTAAAATTCTTTACATCATTGTAAAACCTAGATGGACAACGTGCCCGGTAATGTTAGCTGTTTATATCTCATAAGTATGTTACACGTGCGCTGGAAGGTTAATTTAATTTTGATCAGTGATCATGAAACCAATATCTTCATTCTTTATTTAACATCCCAAAATCGTCTTGAGTTTCAAACTGATTTGAAATTTCCATTATGACTCCAACTATTTCTATATATTTCTAATGGAATATAGACACAATATTTGTCAATGTCAAAAAAAACATTACTTTCTTTGTCTAGGGAAATATGTGAAAGATAACTTGAAGTATGTACTTAGCCGAAACATCATTTAAGACATTGTTATACATAATGTGCATTAAGAAGAAAAGGCATATTAATTAGCAAAATGTTTATTGTACTTGTTTAGGCTTAGTATATGCACATATTTATATTGGAGGAATATTATTACGAGCGTTTCTAGATAATTTGAAAATCCCGAAATCACTTCCAACTCCAACACAACACAACACAACACAACACAACACACACATACTCTTTCTCAATACATTATCATTGTACTCTTATCAAGTTCCTTGGGAAAGTCTATTCCAACATTTGCTTAGTTTGACATACACATTGACAAAGGGTTGCAAGATGATTTTTTTCCTAGTTGTTATATCTTATGGTTTATTTATGGTAGTTATAGCTGCCTTTTGTTTTATTTAATTTATAAAAGTTGTTTATAGCTGTATTGTCTTTTGCTTTTATTCATTGTGTTTATATCTATCTTGTCTTTTGTTTTACTTATGGTGGTTACAGCTGTCTTGCTTGTTGCTTATTTATAATGATTATAGCTGTTTTGTCTTATCTTATTTATTGTGGTTTAAACAGGAACCGAATACAGTCACATGCTTCTCTCTCCTGCAATATATCTCTGAAATGTGATAGAAGATAATCAATTTTACCAAATATAAGACTGTCATATACCTACTAATAAATAATTTATATGTGAATAAACACATGGCATGAGCATTGTAATACTTTAAGAATATCTTACGTCGTTTAAATCATCTCAAGTTTCTTATTCATTTTATCTCCTTCAAAGGAATCATATCTATTTGTTTTGGTTAAACTTTATAAAGTGCTAAAATTTATGGTATGTATGGTGTCTGAAAAGATCGCGCTGTTTAGAAATATGAATAATAAATATGTATCGTAGCGAAAGCTTTTTATTTGTAATAATGATAAAGAATAAATGTCGCAGCGAAAGCGTTTTATTTGTTCATGATTTAAGTTAACGCTTAAAGGGTAAAAAGGCTATAGTAATCTCGTGAAATATATTATTTATTCAACTCAACTTTGGTTGTGTCGAGGGCTGCATGCGTCGCCTTGACTTGATGATCTTTGTTCTCAATTTTTATTTTGACAGTCAAATAAGATTTATGTCAGAGAAGTTCCTTTACAAAATAAGTTGTTACTTTAGTAGGTTTAGCTTTGAATTCACGCATGCTCCATCCGTTTTATCGGAATTTCTAAAATTCATCCTTTCAATTTACGCAATTTGATATGTGATATTAATCTGGATACAACACATATCTTATTAATTACAGACAAATATAGTTTAGGAAATGAACATGATTATATCAATTTTGTCGCAAACAGTTTTGTTTATTCGCTGAGCCAAATAGCCAAATAAAAAGTCTCAAAGCAATCGGATTTGCAATCCGGGGGGGGGGGTGTCAGGTTTGTCCCTCGGGCGAGGTTTATTTCTCTATTAACGCTGAATCAGTGATCATATGCGATTAGAACCGGTCACTTACGAAGAAATATTCATTCACTTAATATAAATCAAGCTGGAAAGCGGGTTAGGTGGACAGATCGCAGATATATTTGTGTTAAAATCGGCGTTCTAAAAAAGAAAACATCAAACAATCAAAACAAACATAAAAACAACATATTGCGCTTTGGTTAATATAAAATATTTACTCAAGATTTCAAACTTAAGTTTACTCTACTGTGTTTACACTTTGGGTAAAAAACACTTAAAGGATATATAATAATGATATAAATCTTCTTCCTAAACCTTCCCCTTTCCAGATATGTATGGAAAAGGGTAACACTTTTCTTACGAAACATAATCACTACTTCTCTTGGAATTCGCTTTATTTGGTGCTGCCGTTGCATACCTTTGACCTGTATTGGTGTTTTGCCAATTTCTCTGATTGAATATCGATATATTATGCTATACCAAGGCATGTGATTTTGTCATTTGTTTATTTTTTTTCTTTCATTTTTATTTTTTATTTCACTTTTATATCAATAATACTTGATAATGTCGTGTATTTAAACCGGTAATATCATCGTAACGTCGCTAACGACATAATATTAATGTTTTCCTCATCATTTGTTTTGCTTCAATACCTTAACAAGATTTGATAACCTTGAAATAATTTCATTGCATACAAAAACAATGACATTAATTTTCGAACAACCTAACATGAATATTAAAGGTCATAACATACCTCAGCCGGCTCTAATTTGACTCAATTAAATGTTTACGTAAGTATGTTTATATCTAAATAAAAATGGCAAGGCTTTTTTAACGAATTTTGATTGGCTTGCTCACTTTGTATATTTTCCGTATATACCATGAAGAACGGAAACGTGCACGATTAACACACCAAGCGTGACTGCTAACTACGCGTGCGCAAACTTATTTGCATTTTGTACTTTATAGCATATTGCTCGAAAAATTGACTTTAAATTAAGTTCGAATGCGATATAATGTTAAAAGACTTTCATTTTTTTTTGCATCAAATTTTTGAAGTTATTCTTAAAATTCTGCATATAATTTTTCCTTTACGTATTGTCTATGTCGGTGCAATTCTGTGTCATATGCAAATGAAAATATTTAAACATAAATCATCATAGAAGCTGTTGATAATATAAGATACTTTGTAACAGGTAACGTACACTGCATTGAAATCATATATTTTAATTACGATTTATAAATGAGATCAAAAGTTTAATTCGATTGTCAGGTATACAAATCGTTCTTCACTAAATAATGATTACATATAGTGTGCTATTTATAACACCTTTAAAATTGCAATTGTGATGCCTTTAGGGTGTCCATTCACCTGAATATATTTTATTCAATAAAGTGAGTGATGCGTTTATAGATATAGTTGCTTGGCCATACCAATCAATAGATATAGTTGCTTGGCCATACCAATCAATAGATATAGTTGTTTGGCCATACCAATCAATAGATATAGTTGTTTGGCCATACCAATCAATAGATATAGTTGTTTGGCCATACCAATCAATAGATATAGTTGTTTGGCCATACCAATCAATAGATATAGTTGTTTGGCCATACCAATCAATAGATATAGTTGTTTGGCCATACCAATCAATAGATATAGTTGCTTGGCCATACCAATCAATCCGTATATCATATGAATTTCATACTTGCCTAATCATGGATATTCAAACGATCATTGTAATTTAAATCAGTTCTGAACTTCACAGAAATTACACTAATTTTACTTTCATGTTTTTACGAACTATATGTACATTAACTTTAATATTCCAAGATGTTATTTATTAAAAATGATATTAAAATATTAACAATATTGTTTTGATGAAGTGGCGATATGCGATAGTGGAATATATAAAAAAATTATATTACCAAATTATACTTGAATTGCATAATTAAAAAAGAGAATGATATTTAATAAACATGATTGTGAATTAATAACAATAAATAGGATTGACTTAAATTCTGATATATATTAATGAATATTTATAGTAGTCTGTGTTCAATGAACGTTGCACTCCCTTGTCGATTAGTTATATTATTATATGATATTATATGAATAACTTGAGTACGTTGTATGCTTTAATACAGCCACACTACACAATATCAAAACATCAAAAGATTATTCAGATTGATAGCAAAATGTATTTTACCCGCTTCGTTCAATAAATTATGACAAACACTGTCCTTCGTCATAGACTGTTGTATCAATGTGTTTCATTAATACTCTTGTTTATTGACGTAGATATCAAAAGTAACCAAAACATTCTAACTTTTTACCTTAAATCACGTTTAAAAAATTCAAAACAAATCAATTGTAAAATCATTTAAAGTATCGATGTTCCATAATCACTTGGACATAAACTTATGCCACTATGATTATCGGTGTGATAGTTTGATAACTAAGGGGTAAAGACGGATTCGAACGTTTTTAACATGATAAACAAATGTGTAATACTCTTGCCCTTAAGAGAAAAGATGGAAAGCCTGTACAAGATATTGAACTCATTTGTAATTGATCTGTCTAATATACTTTAATAATGAAGTAAAAAGACAAATCAGCTAACTATTGTTCTTGATATATTGTTCTGGGGTACACCTGATCACAAATATCAATGACGCACACGAGGCATAATTTATCCTCATTTTAACGGCAAACTGACTTATTTCGATAAAGTATTTCAAATATATCTCAAATAGCGGTTGACGCACATTTTACACGTAAGTTTAGATAAGTTTAAATAAGTTCAAATGAACAAGAACACTGTATGTATCAGCTTAAAGATTTGTCTTAAAGAGCAGAAAGCTTATGACGTATTATTTATTTATCTTTCAAAATTTCGATCTTTCAGAATGTACATAATGTACAGTTGTTGCAAAGGATATATTAAAAGCTTTTTTGTGTTAATACTTTCTAACTTTTATTATATAAAATCCAGTTCCGCCAATATTGCATTTTTCTTTAATTTTACAATATACATGTATATGGTTATGCAACATACCTAATGAGTCGTCAATTTGTAATATAGAAGCTTTGGTTTTCATTACACACTTCAAAAATGCCGATAACAAATAATTACTTAAAATACTGCACTGTTCGTGTGAATCTTTAGTAAAGGCATCCTCTGATAGATTACAGATTAAGAGTGTTGATAAATATTTTTTTGTTTGATTTCACGAACGAACTATTATTTAATAGTTTAACAAAAGTTTGCTTTTAAGATTTAGATGAGTTTTATGTATTAAGATATATTAAGGCACGGCTAATCGATACTAAATAAATAACAACAAATACAGTAATATGGTACATACAATGATATATATAAGCATCTTAAAATAGAATTTGGCTTTGAACAATATTTAAATGTGCTGCCTTTTTTGGCGATATTGTATTGTTTGTCAAAATGTAGATAAGTTTATTTTTACATAAGGCCAAGTGTTAGGAAGTTAACAAAGCATTTATAAAGTGATAAGAAAATTAAAAAAGGACTTCTTGAAAACTTTATTCACAAAGATTATAGGTTAGCAATCTTTCCTTTGATTACATACTTCATTAACATGAACTATATTTACCATATTGTTAGTTTGTGTATTATGAAACTTAATTGGTAAACATTTTATTCATGCTCCACAAATATGTTATTTAATGTAAATTGTGTTCACTGTTGGTAAAATCACTTAACATATACGTATTTATCAAATGTAAAATTTATGTACAATATGTGACAGTTTACGTCAATAAAATGTTCTGTCTGTCTGTCCGTCTTAAAACAAAGCATACGTATAATTAGGACACCATACAGTTGACACAGTTGTTTCCGTATATTTAGCTGGTAAAAATTGGTGTTTTTATTTTGCAATAGCATAACAGCCCCTTTCATCAAATGTGCCAACCAATATTCAATTTTATCGAAAAAGAATGAAACTTGTTATCATATTTTGTTGATAGACTGTATTTAAATGTTAGTTTACTCAGCAATAATATTTGTTTAACCATTAGCAAAATTACTATTTTATGCTTGGAAAGGACTCATACTACTTCATGGAGAACTAAATTTAATTTCAATAATTGAAAATATTTGAGTTTGTTATACAAGCTTTTACCTAATTTGGAAACAAAAGTTATTGCAGCATTGTTTTATTTTACAAAACTATGTTCAGATTATGTTTATAAATTTTTACAGTCCTATTCTATTAAAAATGAATTGAAATTATTTAATAGCTATATCAAATGATCGTGACAAAAATTAATTACGATTGCATTGAAAACAAAACATTTTGTTAATAGTCAAATTTGTTGAATGTACTTTTAAAAATGTCTTAATTAACTGAAGCTAATGAAATGTTACAATTATTCTGCTATCAATAACAGTGCAGTATTTGGTGTATGACTTCTACTTCCATGAATACTTTAAGACCAGTATTCAAATTTGTGTTGTTAATCTGCAATGACTGTATATAATTATGTTTTTATGCCCATTCAGTTTATTGCAGTCTATATTGTTTATCAATATTGACCTAGATCATTTGAATATCATTTGAATATCAATTGACCTTTACTCAGCTGTTGCCGGGTTCCAAAGTAGAACATTTGAACAAGATAGCAAAACCATTTAACGTTTTTTACATGTTTTAGAAACACATTTTTGTATTACGCGCCATCATTGCTTAAAGATATTCCGTTTAAGGTTGTTGGTTTTTTAGAATGCATGTTAACAATTTTAGACAATTGACCTTTGACCAATATCGAAATATAGAAATGCATCACACTTGATATTCCGTAATAAAAATCAATTTGAAATATTAAATATTTTACAACATAGTAAAATCTAGGACAACGTGTCGGACAATACACCGATAACGTTAGATGTTTATTTCCCATTTTAGATATGTTTCCAGTGCCCTTGATTGTTAATTGAATTTTGTCCAATGATCATGAAACAAATGTCTTAAAGTTTATTCTTTATTTAACTTCCAAAAATCGTCTTGAGTTTCAAAGTGATTTAAAACTTCCATTATGACTCGAACTATTTCCATACCTTTCTAATGGAATTTAGACACACTATTTGTCAGTGTCAAAAAATACATCACTTTCTTTGTCTAGGAAAATATGTGAAAGATAACTTGAAGTATGTACTTAGCCAAAACATCATTTAAGACATTGTTGTACATAGTTAATTGCATTCTATGAGTATTTCCGCATCTAAAAAATATTTTCAAAGTAGGAGGTCCAAAAGACATATTTAAATGTATAGCAAAATAGAGAAAGATTATTTTCAAGGGAACTGTAACAATACATAATGGATAAATAAGCAATAATTTTATCATTAACTGCTTCTGTTTCGGCATTACATAAATATAAGTGTTCCTGAACTACATTTACTGCAATAATCATCTCATTTTGTCACCGTTTGTAAGGTTGAACCGTTTTTTTCCAATTACTTAGTTTTTTTCTATCTCAAATACATATATTAATATGAAAAGAAACGCTAAATGGTTCAGAGAAATAGTTATACACGACAGAAATATCTTATATACTGACATTTTTTAAACAATTACAGCTTTTAATTTTTAAGAAATAATTCTGATGTCCATTATGTCAGATTATCTGTGTAAGAGAGCATAACAATATATGCTATAGTTGCAAATGCTTTCACCAATATATTCTCTCTTTCAGCGGATCTGCCAGAAGTGATTTACATCTTAAATACCTTAAAGTGTCTAGAGAACGTTTATGTCCTCGTATGTCTAGTTGAAGAAATATTTACATAGCGTTGTATGAGAGCCGAATCAATTTACATTTTGTTCCTGTTTGAACTGCTTCATTATGTATGTTGATTAACATGGGAACTATATATGCGTACATGATAATGTACATGTGATCTTATTTGAAAATATTTTGATTTGTGATTATACAGAAGAAGCAAAATTATTGGTCCACACGTTAATTATGAACTTGATAATATTTTTGCATTGACCAATATATACGTGTATTTACCAAAACACATGTTATACAAATAACTGTATCAAAAAAAACCGTGTAAGTAAAAAGTTCAGTCCAATTGTAAATCTTAACTTCTACGTAGAAAGTGTGATAAACTGTTATCACAGCAAAAATGCGATGAGCAAGGACACACAAAATTGAATTAGTGTAACACAATATTATGAATTACTAAATTTTCGAAAGCTAATCAAAAATAGATTATAGACAAATAAGAAACAATAAATAAGTGAACACGATAATTCCTAACCAACTCTATTATAACAATATGCTACGGAACATGCACAACTTCAGTAATCATGTCCTTTCTATATTTGTATGGGTTTCTATGGACAATTGTAACAAAATGTGTATCGATTTATTATTACAAATTAAGCCCATTCAAATGTTAATGGTTAGCTTGATGTCAAATTGTGTATACATGTATTTAACTTTGCAAAAATAATCATTTACTCATGTGACATGTGACACGCGGAAATTTCTATACCGTTCGGAAATTAATGGGTTACTTTCTTTCTGGGGCAGTCTTTTTATAATTTAGTTAATTGTTTTAATGAAATATTTTACATAATTAAATATAGTTCAATCGCCATTATGATACAACTCAACTTTGGTTGTGTCGGGGGCTGCATACGTCGCCTTGCCTTGTTGACCTTTGTTCTCATTATGTTTTTATTTTGACAGTCATAATTTGTTTTATGTCAGTTAAACTCACAGGAATTATATTATAAAACAGTAAATTTCCTTTACCAAAGTAGTTGCTACTAAATTAGGTTTAGCTTTGAATTCACGCATGCGCCATCCGTTTTATCGGAAATTCTAAAAAAAATCATCATGTTAATTTACGCAATTTGGTATGTGTTGTTAATCTTGGTATTACAAATATCTTATCAATTACAGACAAATGAATATACAATGTAATTACACACCGTTAAGGAAATGAACAGGATTATATCAATTTTGT
Source organism: Ruditapes philippinarum (assembly GCF_026571515.1). NCBI lineage: Eukaryota > Metazoa > Mollusca > Bivalvia > Venerida > Veneridae > Ruditapes > Ruditapes philippinarum. Next base: position 76,343 of record NW_026852381.1, on the reverse strand, counting down.
CGCAAACAGTTTTGTTCATACGCTGAGCCAAATAAGGTGAGCAATCGGATTTACAATTCGGGGGTTCCAGGTTTGTCCCTCGGGCTAGGTTTATTTCTCCATGAACGCTGAATCAGTGATCATATGCGATTAGAACCGGTCACTTACAAAGAAATAGGCATTCACTTAATATTAATTATCTTGGAAAGCGGGTTAGGTGGACCCGGTCGCAGAGATATGACCAGATACATGTATGACCAGATTTTTTGTGTTAAAATCGGCGTACAAGAAAGACAACAACAAACAATCAATCAAAAACATCACGACTTCTCTTGTTATTCGCTTTATTTTATTTATTTGCTGCTACCGTTGCATACCCTTGACCTATATTGTTTTTTTGCCCATGTCGCTGATTGAATATCAATATATTAAGCTTAAGTCAAGCCCTGAAGCATTTTCAGAAACCAAAGCATGTGATTTTGTCATTTGTTTATTTTTATTTTGTTTTTCATTTTTATTTTTCAGTTCCATTTTATATCAATAATACTTGATAATGTCGTGTATTTAAACAGGTAATACTATCGTAATATCGCTAACGACATAATATTAATGTTTTCCTCATCATTTGTTTTGCTTCAATATTTAACAAGATTTGATAACCTTGAAATGATATCATTGCATATAAAAACTAGAACATTAGTCTTGTAACAACCTAACAGGAATATTAAAGGTCATAAAATACCTCAACTGATTCTAATTGTTTACGTAAATACGTACATATCTTGATGAAAAATTAAAAATGTGTTTGTTTTACGAATTTTCATTGGCTTACGTTTTGTACTTTATAGCATATTTCTCTATTCTGACAAGATTATTTGAAAAATAAACACGTTAGAATGCGATATAATGTTAAAATGTTATTTGGTTTTGGCGGAGGTTTTTTGTTTTGTTTTGTTATTCTTTTCTGGGTTTTTCTGTGTGTTTTTTGTTTTGTTATTAAAATGCATTGTACATGTAGCTCACTGTTTTATAATTTCATAAACGCTCCGGGCTCATGGAACTTTCTTTTGAACAGTCTCTCAACCCAGTGAGAAAAAAGGAGTTTCATGACGTCATTGAAAATGTCGTCAAAATTATTTGGTACCAAGTTTGGTATTGACGTCTGACAAATGTCTTGAAATATATATAATTTGACGTAAGATAAAACAAAATAAAATCTTGATTATTAACTATATGTGACTTTGCAATAATAATTGAATATGGTTTCAATAGCGCATCGAACTCCTGACAGTTTTCTGTAGCATCTGCTTACTAGAATTATTACTTTACGTAATGTCTATGTCTATGCAATTCAGTGCCATTTGCAAATGAAAAGCATAAATTATTATAAAAGCTGTACATGTAGGTAATGTAAGTAGCATTGCCATTTGCAAATGAAAAGCAAAATTTATTATAAAAGCTTTAGGTAATGTAAGTAGCATTGTTTCAGGTAACTAAATGCACGCTGCATTTATATCATATTTTTAAAACTACGATTGATATATGAGGTCAAAAGTTCACTTCGATTGTTTGATATACAAATCGTTGACCACTAAAATTAATGATAAATACTTACAAAATATTTATTATAAAATATTTTAAATCGCAATGGTGATGCCTTAAAGGTGTCCATTCAACTGAATATTCTTTTTTCAATTAAGTGAGTAATGAGTTTGTATTTATATATGCTTGGCCATACCAATCAATCCGTACATCAACATACTATATATTCTTGCATCTCAGAAAGGATTATCTACCGTTTACACCGGTGCTGGAAAACTCTGTCTTACACCCCCCATGTAAGACAAGTCGCGTGCTTTAAATGACGTCATTGACGCGCGCCTTTTATGAATGAATCGCGTTCTTAGGATGACGTCATTTTTCCGTTGTGAATGAAGTTGTATGTTCATACGCTACTATATGAAAAAAGTGCGTAATGAGAATATAAGTTTTTATAATTTCTGTTCCGAAAATAATTGACATGTAATATGCAAGAAAAAGAATCAAACACAGGCTATTGGTACAGACGGAAATATCTAGCTGTCGGGTAACTGTTAAGCGGAAACTCGGCAGAGCCTCGTTACCGCTGTAAACAGTTACCCTCGAGCTAGATATTCCGGTCTGTACCGGCAGCCGGTGTAAGATTCTTATAATATTTATACAACCCTAATAATGGATTTTCAAACATATCTTGAAATTTAAATTTGAAATGATCTAAATTACACTAATTTTACTTTCACGTTATAGATTTACCTTCTACATTTACTGTTACATTCCGAGATGTTATTTATTGATATATAAAAATATTTAAAAATAATGTTTTGATTAGGCGGCGATATGTGGTAAGGTATATATTAAAATTGTACTGTTCTATTACCAAATTATATTTGAATTGCATAACAGATAGGGGAGAGTGATATTTAATAAATATGATTGACTGTATATTAATAATAATAAATAGGATTGACTTAAATTCTGATATATATCAATGAATTATTCATTGTAAAGTCTGCGTTCAGTGAACATTGCACTCCCGTGTCGATCTTTGATATTATTATACGATATTATATGAATAAGAAAGATCTTGAAAACGATAATCATACATTTATGTATTTTATACGGCCTATTTTTACAATATCAAAATATCAAATGATTATTAACATTGATTACAAAATGTATTTTTCCCGTTTAGTTTAATGGATTATGACTGTGTTTCGTCATAGATTGTTGTATAAATTTGTTTACATTTACTAATCCTTCTGTTTAGTGACACAGATATCAAATGTTACCAAAACATTGTACTCTTTATCTTAAATATCATGTCAAGATTTCAAAACAAATCATTTGTAAAACCATTCAAAGTATCGATGTTTCATAATAAACTTATGACACTATAGCTATCGGTGTTATAGTTTGATAAGTGAAGGATAAAGACGGATTCGAACGTTTTCAACATGATGTGTAAGTAAATGTTTGAGTTGCATTCTATATACATGTTTGCACTGTGTTCTCAATTATGTAATGTTGTTCGCATTTTACATTATCTAACAAAATAGGAACGATGTTATGATAAACAAATGTGTAATACTCTTGCCCTTAAGAGAAAAGATGGAAAACCTTTACAAGATATTGAACTCATTTGTAATTGATCTGTCTAATATACTTTAATAATGAAGTAAAAAGACAAATCAGCTAACTATTGTTCTTGATATATTGTTCTGGTACATTGTATACACCTGATCACAGATATACATGACGCACACTAGGCATCATTTATCCTCATTTTATTGGCTCTATGGCTTATTTCGATACTGTAACAGTATTTCAAATATATCTCAAATAGTGGTTGACGCACATTTAACACGTAAGTTTAGATAAGTTCAAATAAATGCAAATGAACAAGAACAATGTATGTATCAGCTTAAAGATTTGTCTTAAAGAGAAAAAAAACCTTATAACGTATTATTTATTAAATTTTCAAAATGTCGATCTTTCAGAATGCACATAATGTACAGATGTTGCAAAGGATATAAAAGCTTTATTGTGTTCATACTTTTATTATATAAAATCCAGTCCCGCCAATATTGCATTTTTCTTTAATTTTACAATATACATGTATATGGTTATGCAACATACCCTATGTCCGTCTTAAAACAAAGCATACGTATAATTAGGACACCATACAGTTGACACAGTTGTTTCCGCATATTTTGCTGGTAAAAATTGGTGTTTTTATTTTGAAATAGCATAACAGACCTTTTCATTTTTCAAAATTACATAAAATGTGCCAACCAATATTCAATTTTATCGAATAAGAATGAAACTTGTATTATCATATTTTGTTGATAGACTGTATTTATAAGTTTATTTACTCAGCAAAAATATTTGTTTAACCATTAGCAAAATTACTATTTTATGCTTGGAAAGAAATCATACTACTTCATGGAGAACTAAATTTAATTTCAATAATTGAAAATATTTGAGTTTGTTATACAAGCTTTTACCTAATTTAAAAACAAAAGTTATTGCAGAATTGTTTTATTTTACAATACTATGTTCAGATTATGTTTATAAATTTGTACAGTCCTATTCTATTAAAAATGAATTGAAATTTTTAATAGCTGTATCAAATGATCGTTACATATTAATGCGACAAAAATTAATTACGATTGCATTGAAAACAAAACATTTTGTCAATAGTCAAATTTGTTGAATGTACTTTTGAAAATGTCTTAATTAACTGAAGCTACTGAAATGTTACAATTATTCTGCTATCAATTACAGTGCAGTATTTGGTGTATGACTTCTATTTCCATGAATACTTTAAGACCATATTCAAATTTGTGTTGTTAATCTGCAATGACTGTATATATGTTTTATGCCCATTCAGTTTATTGCAGTCTATATTGTTTATCAATATTGACCTAGATCATTTGAATATCAATTGACCTTTACTCGGCTTTTGCCGGGTTCCAAAGTAGAACATTTGAACAAGATAGCAAAATAATTTTATTAACGTTTTACTGTACGCGCCATCATGGCTTAAAGATATTCCGTTTAAGGTTGTTGATTTCTTAGAATGCATGTTAACAATTTTAGACAATTGACCTTTGACTAATATCGAAATATAGAAATGCATCACACTTGATATAACGTAGTAAAAATCAATTTGAAAAATTAAATATTTTACAACATAGAAAAATCTAGGACAACGTGTCGGACAATACACCGATAACGTTAGATGTTTATTTCCCATATTAGATATGTTACAAGTGCCCTTGATTGTTAATTGAATTTTGATCAATGATCATGAAATGTATTCCTGATTTAATATCCCAGAATCGTTTTGAGTTTCAAACTGATTTGAAATTTCCATTATGACTCAAATTATTTCTATATCTTTCGAATAGAATATAGACACACTATTTGTCAATGTCAAAAAATACATTACTTTCTTTGTCTAGGGAAATATGTGAAAGATAACTTGAAGTATGTACTAAGCAAAAACCTCATTTAAGACAGTGTTATACATAGTTAATTGCATTCTATGAGTATTGCCACATCTAAAGACATTTTCAAAGTAGGAGGTCCAAAATACACATTGAACTGTTTAGCAAAATAGAGAACGATTATTTCCAAGGGAACTGTTATAATACATAATGGATAAATAAGAAATAATTCTATCATAAACTGTTTTGTTTTGGCATTACATAAATATTAGTGTTCCAGAACTACATTTACTTCAATAGTTATCTCATTTTGTCACTGTTTGTAAGGTTCAACCGTCTTTTCCAATTACTTATTTTTTTCTATCTCAAATACATATAATATGAAAAGAAACGCTAAATGGTACCGAGAAATAGTTATACATGATAGAAATATCTTTTTAGTAAGAACAGAATCTGATGCCCATTATGTCAGATTATCTGTGTAAGAGAGCATTACAATATATACAATAGTCGCAAATGCTTTCACCAATGTATTCTCTCGTTCAGTGGATCTGCCAGAAGTGATTTACATCTTAAATACCTTAAAATGTCTAGAGAACGTTAATGTTCCGTATGTCTAGTTGAAGAAATATTTACATAGCGTTGCATGAGAGCCGAATCAATTTACATTTTGTTCCTGTTTGGACTGCTTCTTTATGTATGTTGATTTACATGTGAACTTTATAAGCATGATTATAATGTACATGTGATATATTTTGAAATATTTTGATTTGCGATTATACAGAAGAAGCAAAATTGTTGGTCCACACGTTAGTTATGAACTTGATACTATTTGTGCATTGACAATATATAAATACATGTTACACAAAGAAATGTATTTAGACAAAACCGTGTAAGTAAAAAGTTCAGTCCAATTGAATATCGTAACTTCCACGTAGAAGATGTGATAAACTGGTTATCACAGCACAAATGCGACGAGGAAAGACGCACAACATTAAATTAGTGAAACACAACATAATGAATAACAAAATTATTGAAAGTTTATCAAAAATAAATTATAGACAAAGAAGAAACAATACATAATTATGTGAACACGATAATTCCTTATCCACTCTACTATAATTGGTAAAACATAAAAAAGGTACACTGCATTAATCAATTCAAGAATATATGTGCATTTTCGAAGTCAATATTTTAAAGATCCATCTACTTATAATAGGGAAATGAAATATATAGAGTTTTCTAAGACTAGGGATAATGAGCTTAAAAGTATATCTGTAGTGCTACAAGAGAGATACATCATTTTGTATTCGATATTTTATATTCTCTTACACATAGATGTACAATGTACGAACGACAAAAACATCTGAAAACATTTCGTCTGGTTTTACACTATATCAGAAATTGTTTAAAATGTAGAGTTCGAAAATACCTTATCCTTATCCTTATTAGAAATATTTCGATCTGTCAAGTTAGGTATTAATGTTTTCCTCATTACGATTAATGAAACAAGACAATTGAATTCAATCTTAATGGAGAATAATGAAAAGATAAAACTATAAAATTAATGTAGCAATAGTCTAGACAGACCTTTTGATGATTGTTCTTTTGATTAACCGATTTCTTGTTTTCATTTTGATTTTTTATCATTTGTCTTATTATATAAATAGCTGAACACGTTTATTTAGATAAATATAATACTTTACATGGAAAAATGTTAAAATATCATCGAAAGTCTTGCAAAAGCTTCCCTCTTCTGAACACTAAAATTGAATAAGTAAGATGTTTTTGTACACATGTTTTAATGGTGGTCCCATTGACGTCAGACATTTTATTCATTGATTTTTTTATTCTTCAACTGACTATTGTCATCTACTGTTAACATTGACGTGTAGATAAGAAAACCATTGTTAAGATAGTAAAACACTTTGATTTAAGAAATTGATTCACGTTAAATTCACTTGCAAAATAAAATGAGCCGCGTCATGACAAAACCAACATAATGGGTTTGCGACCAGCATGGATCCAGACCAGCCTGCGCATCAGCATCCATGCTGTTCGTTATTAGTGTCTCTACTTGTAATAGGGTTTGTAAGCGAACAGCATGGATCCTGATCAGACTGTGCGGATGCGCAGGCTGGCCTGGATCTATGCTGGTCGCAAACCTATTATGTTGGTTTTGTCATGACGCGGCTCAAAGACATTTTTGTACATTTGCAATGTTATTTATTCTGCTAGCAAACTTTAAAAATGGTTGATTACTTTTAGGGTGCTTCTTTGGTTTTACACAGCTTCATGTCTGTGCATGTGTTACTATAAATAAATCAAAATGACCATAACAATGGCATAAAAAGTTACTTTAAATTTGATAAAAGAAAGCGTATTTACCGTTTTTTTAGCAAAAACAATACCACTTAATAAACACCTGATAGTTTTGTGTGCAAGTTAAGATTTGTTACAAAAGTTCTCCGAAAGTTATTATGTTATAAATATTCAAGAAGCCAAATGCTCCGTGAACTAACGTTTTTCGATCTTTCGTTTATCTTGACTTTTTCATTCGACGGTCAGGTGACATCGATGCAACGAGAGTAGTATAAGTATACCCTTAGAGGTCGTCAACAAATTTTCGTTTTTCAAGGTGTCATTCGGTATTTCATGCACCGCTTCTGTTTTCAAATGGAACACCTCGACGATTGTTCTTAAGCCGAAAAGTTGCGATTTATCTGTTATTAGAATATCCTGGCAAATATCATTCAGTTACGTTAAAACTGGCGGCCCCCAACTAAAAAAGACATTGATAGGTATAGAATTCTATAAATATTTTTAATTGTTGGTTTGTTTTTGTTTTTGATTGATTTCTTTCCAAATATAGACATGTAGTATATAGCCGGGCAAGACAAGGCCAAGTTTCGCCTCGCCTTTGACATCCCCGTATGATTTGTTTCACATAGAAATTATAAGTAGCATACAATTAGATGGAATAGTAGCCAGATAGATAAGCAGTTAACTCATTGATTTCTTTATTGCCAAAAAGCAGTGAAGTTCAGATGTACTTTGACAAATCTGTTTTTGACCCAAGCAAAAACCGATATTGCCGTAAAAAACAGTTTCATTTAAAACGGAATTTAGATAAACAAAGACGATTGTGAAATAATCTAGACATTATTATATAATATTTTACTTCATTAGTCTATTCGTTTTGCTACAAACAATTTTGTAACGGTAAAATCTTTGATTTGTTTTTGACATTTTACATTATGTAGTTATGATTTTGCATTATTTGTATCAATTAGATAGGTAAAGACAATCCATGTCAAATAAAGCTTTTGGATATAATTGTTTTACATCCATGCCTTAATGAAGATATATTGCTTGACAATCCTTTAATTGTACAGATGAGTGAATGTAGGCGTACTAGGTAAATAAGCTCATTTAAGAGAAATTTGTTTAAGATTTCTGCACAGATAGAAAAAAGCCATTTCAATTTTAGTTTTCTTGATGTCACAAAATAAATTAGCATAAAGTACGGTTGATGTGAATATAATATGTCATGTATGTCGTTAATTACAACACAAATTAGAAAAATAAATTGTTGTGTTTTACATTTTTAGATCAGTATATATTGTCATTATGTACATTTTATGTAAATATTTATTACATGCGTCATATGTCAAGCAGATGTTAGTTCATGTTTACAACACTATATTTAAGCAATAATCAATGTTGAGATATGTTGAGATATGTAATATGTAGCGGCCTGTTTCACATGAATACATTATAATACATTACAATGCAATTGCTGCATATGACATAATAAAAATATATATTGAATTGCTGTCTCTTTACTACATGAAACTGCTAAGTATCTTGTTTCCGTATTCTGATTCTTTCATTAAAGATTTGACATTTTATATTTGTCACAAAGAAAACGCTCTTAATAACGATAGATATTGTATGCAATTATATCAAAATCAATTAATTATAAATGACAATGTTTTTGACCGTACTCAAAGTATTTTTTCTCAATATTGGCTATACAGCTCTCTTGAGTTTACATGAATTTCGTTTAATCAGATCATATTACAGACAAGCTTACTATTATTGCAAGTTCTAACGCTAGACAGAAAACATTAGTTAAGAAGTTTTTCTTTTTTTTCTTTTTTGATATATATTGCCGAATCGATTTTCCTGCGAACATGCTTTATAAGGAGCAGTTTCAATATATCAAAGCTTGATAAACTTCCAAGTCCTTTCTCGAACTTCTCTGATCTTTAAGTAATTCAAAACTTAAAATTCAATGTAATTCTTGTTCGACCTACTATGAACATAAATTATTTAACAAAAAATCATCAAACATTTAGGTTGCTGATATTATGGCTAAAATAATATATATAGATGAAAGAGAGCAATATTTGAATCAACGTTCAGACTAGAGTATCAGCAAAGGTTTTAAAGTACAGTAATTTCATAAAAGAGTTGCATTTTCGCACCTTAATGCATTATTTCATGCATGGACAGGAGCCAGAGTAGAGCCATTGACATTCCGTAAGCTAAGTGGATAGCTTCCTTATTTGAAAGAAAGAATCCCTCTCGGAATTTGATCCCACAAAGGTAATAGGCAAGTTGTTTGGAACCACTTGCCCAGGGACGCCTACGTCAATTGATATGCAAATATGAATATTGATAAATTATATATCACTTGATATAGGTAAAATGGTTAACTGTAAAATGTATCAACATTAGTGAACTTTCAAAAGGTTTTAAATAAGGTTGTGTTAAAGATAACTTAATTGATATGTGATATATATACCAATGTATATTGCCTCTCTCGACAAATGTAAAACTGTATATAACATGTTAACGTCTCGTTGAGTTGCATTTTTGCAGAGAAAAAATGTACAATATGCAAATGCGAGATTATAGATAATGATTTTCAATAGAAAATTGCTTAATATTTAAATATATCCAAGTATTCTGAAAACATAAATAATTAAAAGTTTCGAATGACTAATTAATCAGTGCCTCTGATCTCTACGATATGTGCTTTAACAGTCAAATAATATCAAGGACAGTCTTGCAGTATGTATAGAATGTCAATGCGTCACTTATCAGTTACGTAAGAAGCTGTGTATTTTTATTTCCCATTCATAAATATTTTCATAGTTTTTATAATGTCTTTTGAATAAATTTCTCCAATATTTTAAGAAAGAATCACATTATCTTCCTTGTATGAACTTGTCATAACCATTTTATATATGTCTAATATGCTATTAGTGCGAGTTGGTTTTCATAGCCAGGATGGTCAATACTTAGGCTAAGTTGTAAGGGCGATTTGTCATTACCAGACAAAACATACTTCATGCCAGGAAGTATTATGTGTCATAAAAATGAGCACACTTACGAATTCTACTCTTTGAAGATATTTTCCTTTCAGTCATTGTCAGCAGAACTATATTTCTGTAGTTAGAAATCAGATTGCAATAGGGTTTTCTATGGTAGACATTGGAAGCAAATGTTTTGCCCATTAATCTATGCACTAAGTCCACTAATACTTTAGTGTTTAAATGCAAAGAAAGACTTAGAATTATGATAAAGAGAAGAAGTATACTCACTTTTAATAAAAGCTTTCTGAAAGTGTTGTATACTGACATTTCATGTTACAAAAATAAATAAAAGTTGACAAATAGTGTATAGAAGTATGGCGGTGTCTAGTTTTACTTTGTCAGTTGTAAAGGTTAGAAGCTTCAATTGAAAAATAATATGACAATTTGGCTAGCTTTGAACACGTTATATTGCGATTGGTACATACTTTTAATAACAATCCCTTTTAATTCATGACACATAAATCAACACGATTAAAAAATGAATATAGAAAACATGGCTTTGTGTTCATAATAATTAAAGAAAATTTGCAGTAAGACTCTTAATTGTTGGAATAGTTGATTTAATTGTAAATGGTTTTATGGAAGAAACAATACGTTGTAACTTCCTTTTATTATATAGTTCATGTTTGTCACATTTCAATAAAAGATTAAAATTGAATATCAGTAATAATTACCCAGAGAACTATTATTGCGCCTAGACAGGCTTGTCAGATACCATTTTTAACTAATTCATGATAAATTTAACATATTTATTATTACAAGCGTAGTATTATAAAGTACATTTAATTCATGTGAATAAGCAAGATACAAATGATACGAAAACCCTTAATCAGATCAAAATTGTATACGGTAAGTGTCGAAAACTGCTAAAAGAATTCAGCAGTAAAGCATGACTAAACTCTGAGAAGGGTTATACATATTATGCATATTTCCCATCGATATTGTGACAGATGTCCTTGAACGTCAGTAGTCAGTCTTGATATAAATAACTTTATTCTTTACTTTACGTCCCAAAATATTCTTGAATTTCAAAATTATCATTGATATTGTTGCAGATGTCCTTGAAAGTCAATAGAAAATTGAACACTTTTATTATATATTACATTAACTTTATTCTTTAATTTACGTCTCTAAATCGTCTTGAATTTCAAAATGATTTCAAATTTCCATTAGGACTCTTTATGTTTATATCTTTCTAATGGGAATATAGGCACAATATTTGTCATTGTCGAAATATGCATAAAATATTAACATTTTGTCATGGAATCCGTGTGAAAGATGTAAACAAACTTCAGTGAAATACAACGATTTGCATAGATTACATTATATTCGTATAGCAACATTTAACGAATAATAAAAATATAAGAAATTTTCAAAACATATTGAAACGTCTGGCAAAATATAGAGACAGAATGTTCAAGGGAGCTTATACAATACATTTTTAATATAATAATCATATTGATAAGATATTTTGTTTTGTCATTACATAAATGCTTTTTCCTCTAAAGCACATTTACTTCACAGTAAGGAAATTTCTTGCATGTTAAGTTACACCCTCTTTTGCATTTGCTAACCTTCTTTTCCTTACTGTCCTAATTGAATTAAATTGAGTAACTAGTCCAGAGCAATACGCGTAGACAATAAAAATATCTTATTTACTGACATTTATTTAGGAATATCATTTTATCGGATGTTTGTCTGTCTGAATGAAAGGCGAAAGGCAGTAAATCATGAAAATAGTTCATCTGTGTAAGAGTGTATTGCAATACTTACACCAGTTGCAAAAGCTTCCACCAATCTCTCTTCAGTGGATCTGCCAGAAGTGATTTGCATCTTAAATACCGTAAAGTGTCCAGAGAACGTTAATGTCATCGTATGTCTAGTTGAACAAACATTTGCATAGTTCTGAATGACATCTTAATCCATTATCATCTAGTTTTTAGTTGAACTGTATTGTTATGTAAGACAACTGAGAAATGGATTATCCAAACATGTGTAATAATGCATTTGTTAACAATAATTTGAAAAGTTTTACTTTTTTTTACACTAATTAGAAATTTTAACATTTACATAAATGTAACAAGCTTGATGTTTTTACAAATATTTACTTTGCAAAATCATTTTTTTTTTTGCATACAACACAGAGAATATCAAGTTTATTTTAATTTTAATTGCAACGATTGTTAATTAATATAGAATTCAATAATGCATATCCTTACTTGAAATAATTCAATCTTTAAATTTAAGTATGTAAGATCATCGAATCCAGACAAATGTAATGACTTTGAAGTATGAACGGAGATAAAACTACACTATTAACAAGGTCTAGACAGATCTATTTAATGGCGGTTCATTTTAATTAACTTATTTGTCTTGTCGATATTTTGTATTTTGATAATTGTCGTTTATAATTGTTGTTTTCATAAATATCTGTACGTGTGTTTGCGTATTTATCTAACATACGTTGGTACAAATAAAGCAAAATTATTCCTTCACTGACTTAAGAAAAGAAGAAAACAATTTAAAACACTTAAACATTTTAGAAGAACTGTATTACATGTTTACAGAAAAAAACAACAAAACAAAACAAATTGTTATGCAGGTAAGTTAAACATTGCAGTTTTGTATACAAATGTAACTAGATAGGTAGCTAGACGCTCTTGTGTCACCTAGCAAATAAGTTCGAATGTGCTTTTAAAGATATGTGTTTTATCCAAAAGAAATACTGGTACTGATGTAAATGCTTTGTCATTCATAATGTAAAAATGTGCATTAGAAACTTCAATATATACTTGAAATTTTACCTCGTGTAAAATAGATTTTAAATTTATTTGTATCAATAAGTTACGAAGACAGGCTATGTCAAATAAACATTTGAATATAATTATTTTCTATTCATGCGTAAATTAAGATATATTGCTTGGCAATCCTTTATTAGTTTCTTGAATTGCATGTAGGCGTAGAAAAATAAGCTAAATTATCGTTTCTTTTTATCTACAGAAAATACTTTTGCAAATTTGATCTAGATCAATTTTTTTCTTGAACTGAACAAATTGAACGTTCGGTTGCTTGAATTTAAAACAAAATTCGATTTAGATTTTTCCCAGATAGAAAAGTTATTTCAAACTTAGGTTCCATTTTTGGTGATGAATGATTCAGAATAAATAAAAAAAACGCTTTGGACTAGATACAATTTCCCATGAATATTGCCGTTTATTACAACACTGATTGCAAAACTTTGTTGTGCTTCATATTATTACATCAGTTTAGACCGTTTCATTAGAAATTTTGGTTGGCTTTTACGTCACACCAACACTGTCATGGTCATTTTGCGACTTTTCAGCTTAACTGATGGAGGAAGACCTCATGTGCTCCTCTGTGCATTTTGTCATGCAGAGACAATTGAAATAAATACAATGTAAGCACTTAAACAAAACATATTTTAAGTTAACAAAAACAACATTTAAAAGACCAGGAACCAAATAATATACAAAGCAAAAGAATGTAACAAACTGTAGATGAAACAAAGCAAATCAATGGTATCCAAATTGTGATAATATATAAAGAGCATGCGTTATATAATTTTGAGCCATATATAAAAACAATTAATTAATTCAAACGATGTTGAAGTTTATAATATCATGCCTATTTTATACTTAATTAATATATAAATGGTAAATCTTGCTATCGTAACTACGACAAATTATAATTTTCCAGATATTTCCTTTCTCCTTATTACATAAAGTCAAATTTGATTGTGTCTCCAATACTTGTCATAGAAACTGCATTGACCTAACAATTTCTTTTAATCTGATCATATTAGAGACAAGATAACAGGTATTGCAGGTTCTAACACTAAACAGGAAACATTAATTCGGAAGTGTTCATCTCTTTTATCTCTTTGATGTATACTGCTCAATATCAAAAGCAGATCGTTATTTCTGCGAGAGTAACAATATAAAAGGCTTGCGATAATTTAAATCCTTGTCGACCTACACTTGTGTTCAAGTCATTCAAATCTTGAAATTCCTTTGTCCATTTATCGATAACTCAGACCTTGAATTTCTTAATGTTCAGTTTTTGATATATACTTCCTTAAACTAACCAGTTCTATTTCGTCGTTTGGAATTGTCACACTAATATAAGTGTGTAAAATATGCCAATGCAAGAAATACATTTTTTTCTAGAATATAACATGTATTTATACAATATCTAGAAATATCTATAAGTAAATATATTTGAAATTAAGGATAAGTGTAGTAGAATGAAAAACTCATAGGTGTTATATAATCAAGAGGAAATGTCATGTTACGGTCAAACAAACTTGAAAAAAAAAGCCAGAAACTCGATAACAGTCTATCAGTAGGTATGGCAATTCAAAGTGTCACATATATGAGAAACGAGTATTTTTATGTTCTATTTTCATTTTTATGTATCAAATAACGTGTATTGTTTTCTATTTCTAATGCTTATGACCAAAAAGGAAAATGCCAAACTGCTACTTTTGTAACCATGATATCATTTATTGCGCTATAAATGACAGGTGTACATGTAAGATATTATTAGAATGGTCAATACAAAAATTCTATTTTTAGAACGATTTTCTCTATATGTCATTTAGTATTACATGTATTTACACAATATCTTGAAATATCTATAAGTAAATATATTTGAAATTAAGGATAAGTGTAGTAGAATGAAAAACTCATAGGTGTTATATAATCAAAAGGAAATGTCATGTTACGGTCAAATAAACTTATCAACTCGATAACAGTCTATCAGTTTGCATCAAGCAATTATCATTTGGAAGATCATAACATAAATGCTAGAAGTAAAGTTTATTTCATGCTGTTTATGTTTATTGAATCATGGGTGCGCACAACAATCCTTTGTTCCACAACAATCATTTGTTCTAAATGATGATACTTGTTTGCACTTATTTTAACACTTCTACAAAAAAATAGTGTTTAAAAGCGAAAAAAACAATACCAAACATGATTAAAATAAAATTTTGCGAACAATTACGTGCACTAACATACTATGGTACAGTAAAAAAGCATAAAAGATGACCATCATTTAAAGAAGAACGCGTGCGGTGTGTACGAATACGTATAAACTCTATAAACTGTCCTAATAACATTTATCTGAATATGGACATTTTCTCTTTACTCAAGCCTAACATATAACTAAATCATTCATTTTGTCAGAAGTCATTTACATCTTAATAGGTTAAAAGTTTCTAGGGAAGTTTTGTGTCACCGATTGTCTACTTCAAAGCGCATTTACATATCTTTGCATGACTGTAGAAGCCGTTTAAAGTGATGTTTTATTTACCATTCCTTTTATTCATGATACATTTACTATATGAATCTATTAAGAAACCGAGTAAACATGACTTTGTTATTAAACGAAAAGACAATTTTAATGGGTTTGAAATATTAGTGTTAATGCAAATCTTAGATCCAGCAATTGAAAATGTTTTGACCCCTGGTGTTGCTTTAAGTTTGTAACACCCGAGGTTAGCCAAAACTATCTTTCCTGTTGCGACGACATATGACCTAGACTGTATTGGTGCAAAGCAAAACAAAACAAACAAATTTAAGTAAGTCGTAAAAAGTGGTCTATTAAAACTTTGAAAATTACTCACTTAATGCAACAAATATTATTAATTTAATCAATATCAAGTACCATATGAATGTCATAAATGAATTATTATGAACCGATAGAACTATTAATGTGTCTAGACAGAGCCGTCAGATGTAATTATTTCATAAACAAATTCTTCACGTTTTTATGATATTTCATGGCTAATCCTGTGGAACTATTAATAAGTACATTTGATTAATTGATGATATTGAATTTCCATATGACGTAAGTGAAACGGAATTAAGCTAAATTCGCTGCACATATCCTAATGGTATTGTATTAAAATATGCCAAGTGTGCATTTTTAACAAACTCGCAACAATTCTTATTTTATTTCTTATTGTCAGTATCAAAAGTACAAAGTGGTGTTTAACCCGAAGTAGAAAAGAACATTGCCGAAGAATGACATATTTAGAAACGTTTTTCAATAGAACACACCAAGTTTATACTTAAATGGTATTGTGTTTTTATAATACTAGTGTCTCCACGTCGTCCAGACCCATATATGTAAATGTCTCAAAATTATCTCACCTCAGTAAGATAAAAATATACCATATGAAGCTCCAAAAGTCTTTCATATGTTAAATTTTCATATATCAAAATATATTTATGCAAATTTCTGCAAATTTTTTTCAATTGTGATGGCAAGGATGAAAAGACATATACTCATCTACTATTACCTTTACCTTTTTCTGCATTTCAAAGTTGTAAAAGCAAAGGGATTTGAACATTTATAGTAATTTACCCAGGCTGAAAGTAGTTTATTTCTTTCTCATAGATGGGCTTTAAATATTATACCACTATGTAAGCGGCGAGAAGACATAGATGAAGCAGTTAAGTATCGCTTGAATTATCCATTATTAAGTTTTCTACTTTATCGTATTTGCTCGTATGTATAATATTCTATTTTGACTATTCGTTCATGATAAGATATCAAAATTCAAATTTGTTTGAAATGCTTTAGGTGTGAACAAAATAACAATGATATTTTCATTAATTCGTGCATTTACGTCATAGTTATGCTCGTATTATAATTGTACTTGAATAAAACAAGATTCTAAACAATTCGAAACAATACAACATACACTAAATTTTGATATACAGTTGTTTATGTGTACTGATTTTGTATATGTTTAACATGTCACTTGTCTTGGTTCATTTAATTTTTAATGTCTTCTGTTGTAGGACCAATGTTCATGCTCGAATAAACAAATTTTATTGAATTTTCTAGCTTGACAAAAAAATCGTATTCCCGTTATAAAATGTATATATATATATATTCAAATGTTAATCCCTTTTTCTACATTATCTAAGTGTTTACGTAAATTGAAATTAACTTTCAAAGGTGCAGTAATCTTCCTATCTAAGTAAATCACTTTAAAGGATCAAAGCGGCTCAAAATCTCTTAACCTGTTTTAAATCATTCTATGTAATACAAAAGAACATTTGATACGAAAATGACCAAATATCACATATATAGATAAGCGGTTTGTGTTGAATATATCAATTATGAAGTGAATTTTATTTTTAAAAATCACCATGTACGTATTTATAAATATATTATTCGTCATCTTGCACTTATATGACATTTAAGCAAATCGTACCTTGTTACGATACAGAAACAAAAGTTTAAGAATGAATAAGAAGGATTTAACTTTACTAAATGAATGTAGTAACCATTTTGATAATTTAATATGCATTGTAAAGACCTTAAAACCGCAAGATTAGCTCAATCGTTCTTCACACGCGCAAGAAGAAACTGAATAGATATCATCTTGAATTTAACATCTTTATTAGAAATACTGAGATGAATATCAAAGCCGTTAAGTTATGACAGTATATTCCAGGACACAAATATTTACGTTTTAAAAGACTTAGTTTGTAGTCTATTATAGCAAGACGTATTATTGATTAACAAGGACATCGTTTTTATGTATTGTATGTACGGATACATAAGATTTAAAGATAAAGATTTACTAGCCTTAAGGTAAATAAGTCAATTGTATACAATTATATTCAATTGAGCATGTAAAACTACGGCAATAAAAACACATACATAATATAACGTATATACAATTTTATTTTTTCGACAAAATATACGTGACTGTCACATATAGTACTATTTAAGCAAAAATACACTATCCGTTATACCATCATAATTTTATAAAATATATATGATAAACTCATGCAAACTGTTGGACTTCATTATTTAGTCATGAGACAACCATTTGTACATATTTTGCCTGCTTTGTAATTTACAATATGTTATCATAATTATCTATATACATATCATAGGTTATTAATTAACGATATTATAATAAATCATTTAAAACAGATTCAACTATACAAGATATGACTTTTATGATAATGGAAAATTCATATTTAATATGCGGAAGTGCTATATGTTTTATATCAATCATTTTAAACATGTATGAATATTGACTATACACTTTATTATAACGTTACACAGTGTACCTTTAATGAATACTTCACTAATTTTTCATGCAATATCAAATATATCTGTTCATCAAAAACTACTTTTATTTATTTTTCCTCAATAAATCTCAGTTAAATTGCATTCCTAATAAGGATTATTTAATTTACAATAATTGATGTAAGCAAAAAAAGTCGCCAGTAGCTCTCCATTACAAATCCTTAATCAGCCGTGTCATTCAAAGGAGATGCGATGTAAACATACCTTTGAGTTATAACATAAAGTAACAACGTTATAAACTTTAAAACTTTGTGATTGACAAATTGGGATATGTAAAACTTTAGGATTAATACGGATGAAAGTTATTTAACATGACAGGTAAGGAAAATAACAGATTCTTTATTTTGTGTTTCTATCATTAACATTTCTAATAAAATTATTTATCTTTAAAAATATTAATAACACAATATAATGATATTATAGAATGACCGGATTGATAACATATTCACTCATCAATTCATCGTTACTTACAAAACGGGACTAGAACTACGTTTTGATAGATATATTGTACATATAGATAGAATGAACTGTGATAACATCTGTCTGTGATACGCAATTATTATAAATCAGAGTTTTTTTACCGTAATTTTCTGCCGGCAGCAAATGTCGTCTAAAGTACATTGTACTAATCTGTTTCTAATTTTCATGGAACAACAGATAATTGAATGCGTCGTGCCTATGCGCCAAGATATAAGGTATTAAAAACATTATACTTTTATTACATAATGGTCAACCAATTTTATTAATATGTTTGTTGAAACTGCTTCACAAATATAGAAGATATTATTAGTATCGAGCTCCGATCTTCAATGTATTTTTCACTTGGCTACAGTACGCTTGAAAGCGTCTATATCAAAAGTTGACTTGTCTAATCTTATATTAAGGTGCAGATAAAGACAGGACAAGCTTATGTGTATGGTTTAAGATATACACTGATTAATCATATTATCTTAATGATTTTATTTAGATAGATAAGCTAGTACATGTATTTACAATGTAGATTATTTACGAAACACGCACAAAACACACTGCAGTAAATAGATTTTAATCAAAGCTTGAGACAGGTTGATATCTTAAAAAATAGGAATAATTGCTTGTTTGGCAAGACAAAATATGTTTGTTTATTATAGTGTGAGCAATGCACCCATGAACAATACTTCTGAAATTTGTTTGTTCAACACTGGGAATTTTTTTTGTACCTCACTTTGATGATAAGTGAGAGCTTAGCTTTTGAGGTATATTAACTAAATATTTGTAACATTAAGTTTGCTTGCAAAAAGAATAAATCATTTACATCAAACTTGAATTTTGATTTGAAACATTACTTTATGTACATACGTATGGCCATTATTACGAACCATATTAAAGGGGCAGAAATTGATGTTTTTCACATGCTATTTGGACTGATTTTGATACGATATTCAAAATATTAGATAGTGTCTAATATATTTGCATATCATTTTAAATGATATATTTGTTCTCAGTTTTGAAAATAAATTAATGTTTGTGAATGCAATTTCGTTGCAAGATAGCAAAATATGAAATCGCATTTCATTTGGTTAATATGTTCTGTTTATCGGTTATAAAATCTACTATCTGTAAAATATCAATAATCAAACGGTGTATGGATACTGAAGTTTATAAAAGCATATCTGAGTTAAAATCAACTAATGGATTAAGTTTTACAAATTTTGAATTAAAGTAATGAATTAAAATATATTCTTAGGTTTTTCTTAATTGTTTTTCTTCTTTCCTGTGATAATTGTACGAACGAAAATTGAATCTAATAAATTCTCATTCTAAAAAAACCAAAACAATCATACATTTCTTTTGAGTGACACATTTTCTACATCTTGCTTTTTTGTAGGAAAGAAGACGGAAATATATGTAAATTCGAGACATTGACTTCATAATTGTCATTTGTATATGTAAGATATGAAATGGGACGCATAATGAAAAAACAAAGGATAAGCAAGCAATGAATGAATTATTCATAGACTCATGGCATCTTTGTGAAATGTCATTGTCGTCTAGTCATCATATACTGTGATACTGTAGATTTTGATTATAGTTCGGTACGACATAGAATATCTTAAACGCTAGCACAATGTTATCATTTTTACATTATTTATACATTGAAACTATATCTATTTGAATTTCATAAATATCTCCAGAAAATTTAGACAAATAGCCTGTATCTTGCAGATAACGACATTTAAACATAATATAACGGTATATTTTTAAACGTTTTTCATATTTTAGTTGTTGGAATGAATTGATTTCTATGAAACTTATATGTTTAAGGTGCCTAAGTGCTCAATACAGTTCATATGGAATATCATGAAATAAGATACATTTGTGACATTGTTTCTTTAAAATCGATAGGGAAAAATATACAACATTCTCAAACCCCACTGTCGCTATTTTACATGGCGATATTTTATATTGGTTTCATTAATTGATATAATGATGTTTCAAAGAAGATGGTGTATCGCTCTTGCTTTACTGATCTTAGCTACAATACAGATATCTTAAATTAAATTGTTTCATATTTGATTACCATGCTCTGTTTCACTTTCTAGACGTACCTTCGTCCCTTTGAGGGTTTTCGTCGTGATTGAATTTAAGTAATTTGAGTAATAAAAAATATTAATATACTTTTTGAATGTTTCGAAATGATATTTGGTTAATAAAAAGCACGTATAAAATTAAAGTGTTTACGACATACTTTTGATACAGAGTGGGAGTTAAATTGCGTACTTCTTGCTGCTTTCATGATGTTTTATATACAATATTATTTTGAATGGTAAATAATGCTGCGTGTACTTCTATTAGTATGTATAATCGTCTATGTCGAGATTATTTGCCATGATCAATCCTTAACTAGTTTTGAGAAATTTGGCATCACATCATTAAATATATAGCGAATGTAAGTCATTACTACACTTTAATCGGTATTGTATGATCATACATTATTATTTTTCTTGCTTTGCATCTATCACAAAGATTAAAGATTTGAGCGCGTTGTCTTTTTTAACGGTATTTATTGATAGGATCATTGGTGTCTCTTGTTAAGCATCTTTCTCAATGATTGTATATTTGAGCGCGTAGTCTGTGGTTTGATCTGAACGATACAATGCTTTAAATTCTTATTATTCCCCTAAAAAGAGTCATGAATAGACATATCAGTATCTGACCTGTCAGACTATCGATCAAAAATGTGGTTGAGATTTTATTCCTACAAACTGTGAATTACATAAAATTGCAACGAGTGTGATGATTACGGAAATAACCTTAAGTGTCACTTCCAATATCTGAAACTAAATTTACAGTGCCAAGCAAATGAACGATTTTACATGTGCCTTGAGATGACAGTCTAAGATAAAGTCACTGAAATAAAGATGATATTATTATCCCGATGAAAATATTATGTTAACAACAGCACAGCCGCAATTATACGATACATGTTGTAAGGTTTTGGCTAAAACATTACTGTTTGTAAAACGAAATGCACCATATGCCAGAGCATTCATGACGTTTAAGAAAGAAAAAAACTGAAAGGTAATAAGACAAGAGGGCCATGATGGCCCTAGATCGCCCACCTGATCAATCGAATTCATCCGAACAATTACCTAGACAAGCATTCTGACCAAGTTTCATGCAAGGTGAGTCAAAAATGTGACCACTAGAGTGTTGACTAGGATTATCAATATTTGAACAGTGTGACCTAGTTTTTACCCAGGTGACCCATATTCGAACTTGACCTAGAAATCATTAAAACAAATTTTCAGACCAAATTACAGGATATTTGGATCAAACCAGTAGCCACTTGTGTTAACAAGATTTTTCTATTTTTAGCTTCTGTGACCTAGTTTTTCATTCGAGATGACCCATGTTCAAAATTATCCGAGTAATTACCTAGACAAAGCAATTACCTAGACAAGCATCCTGACCAAGTTTGATGACAATTGAGTCAAACATTTGACCACTAGTGTGTTAACAAGATTTTTCTATTTTTTGCTCCTGTGACCTAGTTTTTCATCCGAGATGATTCCCATGTTCGAATTTATACTTGCAATTACCTAGACAAGCATCCTGACCAAGTTTGATGACACATATGTCAAAAATGTGACCGCTAGAGTGTTAACAAGGTTTTTTATTTTTAGCACCGGTGACCTAGGTTTTCATCTGAGATGAGCCATGTTCGAACTCATCCGAGCTATCACCTAGACAAGCATCCTGACTAAGTTTGATTATGGTTGAGTCACAATGTGAGCGCTAGAGTGTTAACAAAGTTTTTCATATTTTTAGCTCCAGTGACCTAGTTTTTCATCCGAAATGACCCATGTCCGAACTCATCGGAGCTATCATATAGGCAAGCATCCTGAAAAAGTTTGATGATGATTGAGGCAAAAATGTGAGCGCTAGAGTGTAAACAAGGTTATTCATTTTTTAGCTCCTGTGACCTTGTTTTTCATTCGAGATTTGACATGTTCAAACTCATACGAGCTATTACGTAGACAAGCATCCTGACCAAGTTTGATGATAATTGAGGCAAAAATGTGACCACTAGAGTGTTAACAAGGTTTTTCTATTTTTAGCTCCTGTGACCTAGTTTTTCATCAAAGATGACCAATGTTCGAACTTATCCGAGCTTTCAACTAGATAAGCATCCTGACCAAGCTTGATGATGATTGAGGCAAAAATGTGACCGCTTAAGTGTTAACAAAGTTTTCATATTTTTAGCTCCTGTGACCTAGTTTTTCAACCGAGATGACCCATGATCGAACTTATCCGAGCTATCAACTAGATAAGCATCCTGACCAAGTTTGATGATGATTGAGGCAAACATGTGACAACTTGAATGTTATGGAACAAGTGTGGACGGACGACAGACGACCGACATTCAACAATCCGAAAAGCTCACCCTGAGCAAGCTCAGGTGAGCTAAAAACCCAAGGTTACATCTGACTTTCTACATAAACCGAATTTGAACCTAGTTTTACAAATTGAATAAAAAAATGTACGTTAGCACTGTATATAAATCGGGAATATCATCATGAAAAGGTGACGCAAGCACGACTTATTGTGTTATTTGTTAAAGAATTATCTTTGCAAAATGTAAAACTGATGAGCAAAGTTAATAATGTGGCTTCTTAAACAAAAATCTGACTTTTTAAAAATTATTTTGTAACAGATGTGTGAATATAGCGTTTTCTTTTATTTTTTTGATATTATTTGTAATTATATTACATACTTTTCAGTAAGCGAAAATGGTCGTACATGCAAACGAATCATAAATGTTATATGAGTCTTGTTTTTGTATATTCCAATGCAGTAAAATGTGTTTATCTGCATTTTTTTACAACATATCATGCTCTTTCCAGTTATCCTTGCGTTTCTCAAATAAACCATTTACCATGTATTTAAAAACCCATTTTATATAATATGGTGAAATCTTATCTACAACACACCATAGTTGAACTATTGTATACTTAAAAATCATGGTTTAAAGATGATGATTTTGTCCTAAATGTTTAACATATCCATGATAGATTTTAAATAAATTTTGTTGCGACAATATTTTTTCTTATTCTTTGGTGATATTGAAATTCATTTCAAATTTGAGGTTTCGTTTGAGAAGAAGAACATTTTGATGCGTTAAACATATATGAATGTGGATAAGTGAGTGGTATATTGTGATAGAAAATCAAATGCATACTCAAATTGACCACAAGGTGAAATTACAATGTCAGGCAAGTGAATCCGATTTTATAATTTTACATAAATGAGCACATGTTATTGTACTTGTCATTTATGAATGTAGAAATCGCAAAGGGACAATTGATGTTAATCTTACTAATTTACTCGTATTTCTTTATTTCAGCTAAAGTTTAGGATTTGTTCTAAAATTGGAGAATAAAAAGAGCCTTACACTTTTATTATTTGTTTAAGGCAGAATCGGTAAAACGTTTATCCCCATTCATTATTTTAATTTTTGACTGTTTCGCCTTGCTACTTTGGTTAATAGATTGATTAAAAATTACCTGGTTTTGTTTTGAAAATGCACTTGTAATGATAAAAATAGAACTTTGCTCGCAGGTTTACAGCAAAGTGAAGTAGATTTTTTTATCCAAATATGACAACACAAACATTGTTTCTCGTTAATTTTCATTTCTAAGAAATGCCTTCTTGTTAAGACTTTACACATGCAAGTTTGTGATTTATCAAACGATCATGCAGGAGAATGATAGAAAGAAAAATGTTTCACATTAATAAAAAAGTAATAAATGTAAATTATACGTCTAGCATCTTGAAATAAATAAACTGGTATCTGCATGAAAACTTCACACGCTTAAATAATATATCTGGTATTTAAATAATTAAAACCTTTCCCTGCAGGACACCTTTTTAACTTGTCAACATTTGAGAATAATTATTTGAAAGAACATGCAATACGAGGGTTGTCCAAAAAATTCGTGCACTGCAGTTATTGTCGTGAGAGTTATTGATAGAAAAACATGAATTATATATTACTTGAAGGGGAAATCTGTCTTAAATAAGAAAACAAAAGAAAAAAACGTGTAACCGGTATGTCGTGAAAACTAATCGTCATACAGTTACCTTGGTAACGTAAAACCGGCGCACGACAAAAAATTGGGTTACTTTATTACTTTGATGCATCACGGTATTCTTTAAACACTACATTTAAACGGTAAAATTCAGGGAAAAGTGTGTGTACGTATTTCTAACGTCACTAGAATATATAACGTCATTTGCCATATTGTAAAGGTCATAAACACACATTTGTGTCTGGTCGTCAATACTGTAATTACCTGAAAATGTCAGTCGCTTAACGTCTGGAAATACGGACGATCATTAAATTTTGTGCTAATATTGGTAAAACACCAACAGATACATACAAAGAACTTAAAAGGGAAAGCGGGACTAGTTCAGTGTCACGAAGGCTGGTTTTTAAATGGCACAAACGCTCTGTAGAAGGGCGAGAGTCGGTAGACGATGACAACCTGTCAGGCAGACATCCGTCCGTAATTCCGGCGCATGTGACGAGTTTTGTCCAATATATTCGAGCACCGGTGGAATGTTACATGTATGTTGCATAAGAACAATAAAAACTACAAAATACTTTGCAACAATCATTCCTCTATTGACAGTGAAACAAGTTATAACACAAAAAGCAAATGCAACTTTACAAGCAACAAACAATTAATTAATACAATTACAGTAATGAACTAACCCGATGTTTTGTAGTGTGCCGGTATTACGTTACTAAGGTAACTTAATGACCATTCTTTTACACGACACGCCGGTTACTCGGCTTTTTCTCTTGTTTTCGTATTTGAGACAGATTTTCCCTTCAAGTGATATATAATTCATTTGTTTTTATTAATAACTTTCAGGAGAAGAATGATAGAAAAAAAATGTTTCCCATTAATAAAAAAGTTAATAAATGCAAAGTATACGTCTAGCATCTTGAAATGAATAAACTGGTATCTGCATGAAAACTTCACACGCTTAAATAATATATCTGGTATTTAAGTTATTAAAACTTTTTCCCTGTAGGACACCTTTTTAATTTGTCAATATTTGAGAATAATTATTTGAACGAACATGCAATACAGTCGTTGTGAATGTTGGTCTTTAGGCTGATTTTGCCATGCAATATTGTTTCCTCTATTTCTTTGTTTTTAATTCCTAAAACAAGGTTGTAATTTGAGATGTCTTATTTTGTGGGGAGGTCTTATCTGGATTAATCTTATCGACATATTTTTAATACTTTGCATACATCGTCTAGATAATATGTATATATAAATATACATAATTTAATTATATAACTTTACGTAGGAAATTTTGCGATAAATCTACTAACGAATTGTTTCATATGGTTAAATGATTTATTTCTTGATCGATTTGATTTTCTTTTTTAAGAATAAACAACACTATTAAACAGTTTTTCTACAGTGTTTGTAGCTTTATTTATTTATTTATCAATGAATGATAATGAATCATTTACTCTTTTATGCATTTAACAATTATGTTACAAATTTAAGAGCTGTTTCTGTGTTTTCTTATTTTGAGAAAGTATATTAAATAATAGTATCAAAGGCACATTATGCACACGAAACGGATATAGTTTGTCCTATTAAGAAAGTGCTAAGTGTAAAGTTTTATTAGTTTTATACAATGATTCAAGAGACAGTTTACATGCATATAACATAAAGAAAGTTAATTAAATGTGACATTATTTGTCATAAAAGTAGCAACATGTAATAAAACAAAAAAAGTATTTTGACAGTCATACAAAATACTAAGTCACTATATGTGTACTAAGTACAAAAAAAGACAATATAAATAAAAGATGACTGGGGTAAAAATGCATTTTTTGGAAACTATAACAGATCAAAATAAAATCAAATCTTGTCTGGGCTTTTAATTCACAAAGATATTGAATTATTTGTATAGACCAAGGGAACAACACGAAGTTTGCAAATACGTATCTTTTGGTAAAATATCAAATATCATTAGCATTTATTTAAAACGAAACACATATGAGCCGCGTCACGACAAAACCAACATAGTGCGTTTGCGACCAGCATGGATCCAGACCAGCCTGCGCATCTGCGCAGTCTGATCAGGATCCATGCTGTTCGGTATCAGTTTCTCTACTTATAATAGGGTTTGTAAGCGAACAGCATGGATCCTGATCAGACTGCGCGGATGCGCAGGCTGGTCTGGATCCATGCTGGTCGCAAACCATTATGTTGGTTTTGTCGTGACGCGGCTCATATGTATTATTTATTAATTACCATGCAATGTTTAGATTATAGTTTTATTGATTCTATTACTTCAACAATATAATAACTAAACTCTTTTATCGCGTCCAACCTAAACTTCCCTGAAATTTTGTATTTAACATTCGATTCAAACTGAGTCAAATTGTCTGTTTATCGATATAAAATCCTTCAAATGCAGATTGTGATTGGCATTTAGTCACCAAGGGAGCGGAATTTATGACAAAAAGTGAACCTATGTGTCTATTGCAATGCAGCGTATCACATTAACCTTTGTGACTAAAGGGCTTGTACATAATTCGATGTAATCTTGAATCTTATGACAATTGAATCATCCGAAGCCTGAAAATCTGGAGACAAAGCTTTAACAAAAGCCAAGATGTATGGAAAAAAAGATTTTTTTTTAATTTTTATAGATACATACCCGCCTCTCTTATTGTGATACAATGTTAAACTGTTTGCAAAGATGTGAATATCCTCTTCAAGACAAAAACATTAAAGGATTTTTAAGAATTATGCAACAATCGCCTTTTTTTAAAAAAACTAAATATAAAAACAAAGTCCTCATTAAATATACTAATAATGATAAGGTTTTAAGAAGGATAATACGGAATACAACTTCTATTCACCAACGGGAGATCTATGATAATTTACGATGTTTTATGAATTCAGTGTTATCATTTTACTCAATATACATGTATATATAATGACCGTAAACTTTGTTGCACAATTCTTAAAGATGGATTTGATTACAAATGACCCGTTCTTTACACTATTGTTTTATTATTATTATTATTATTATTATTTATTTGACTGTTAAGTTTTCTTTCATAATTATATATCCGACTGGTGATAATATACAAAGAAAAGTTTTTAGAGTGTCATTGCCAGTTTGTGTGTATGATTTTATTTTTTTCTCGAATGAATTTTAACCTTTTACCCCTTGAGCATATTGTGAAAAATGGCCGTTTTCATTGAAAAGGCCTCCTGTTACAAGTTCCAACTGCTATAAAACTATGAAAAATGCTTCAATACTTATAAAACTTGGCACATATGTTGACTGAACCATAAACTCTGTAACCTC
This sequence comes from Ruditapes philippinarum, assembly GCF_026571515.1. Lineage (NCBI taxonomy): Eukaryota > Metazoa > Mollusca > Bivalvia > Venerida > Veneridae > Ruditapes > Ruditapes philippinarum. The sequence goes on along the minus strand of NW_026852381.1, from coordinate 47,956 downwards.
ATTCTCAATCTTAAATTTTCTGTTTACATGACAACGGGGGGACGTCTCAAAATTGCGAAAAATCACTATTTTGCATTGTTTTTTTCCATCAAAACTTATTTCAAAGTACTGCAACTTCTCAATGCAATGAGCTAGAATAAAAAGCTTTTCAGCGTTGGTTACACGTCACGTTGGTTACACGTCACCTTAAGATCGATCTGAGGCCATTTTTATCCTGTCACATACCCAAAATTTTCTTGGCGATGACGGGTTCTACCGCCCCCCCTTCAAACCCCCTAAACAGAAGGGGCTCATCACCCTTATGGAAACCCCCTGATGTATCATTTTGATTGGGGCCGCGCCGAAAAAGTGGTCACTTTTTTAACAACATTTCTCAAACGAAAAACAGTGTTTAGGGCCTAAATAGGCCATTGTTCCACTGTTTGAGGCCTCAAAGGGGGGGGGGCAAAAAGCAGTCAAAACACGCTTATATCAGGAAAAAGGTTAACAAGAAATAATGAAAAACCTTGAAATTACCCAATTTCTAGATTTTCCATGTAAACACGTGGCCTTACACCTAATTTTGTTGAAAAAGTGTTGTTTTGTGGCATGTTTTTTTTTTTTTTTAACCTTTTTCTCCATAAGCATATTGTGCAAAATGGTCGTTTTCATTGAAAAACCTCCTGTTACAAGTTCCAACTGCTATACAACTATAAAAAAAATGCTTCATGCTTCAATACTGATGAAACTTCGCATATATGATGACTGAACCCTAACCTCTGTAAGAACATGCTCAATCTTAAATTTCCTGTTTACATGGCAACGGGGAGACGTCTCAAAATTGCGAAAAATCACTATTTTGCATTGTTTTTGTTTCCATCAAAACTGATTTCAAAGTGCTGCAACTTCTCAATGCAATGACATAGAATAAAAGGCTTTTCAGCGTTGGTTACACGTCAGCTAAAGATCGACCTGAGGCCATTTTTAGCCTGTCACATGCCCAAAATTTTCTTGGCGATGAGGGGGATTACCGCCCCCTCCAAACCCTCCCAACGGAAGGGGCTCATCCCCCTTCTGGCAACCCCCTGATGTATCATTTTGATGGGCGCCGCGCCATAAAAGTGGTCACTTTTTCTATCAACATTTCTCAAACGAAAAACAGTAGGCCATTTTTTTCACTGTTTGAGGGGCTCAAAAAAAGGGGGGGGGGGCAAAAAGCCGTCAAAACACGCTTATATCAGAGAAAAGGTTAAAAATGCTTTTCATCTCAATTAATTTTATTAACCTAAGGAAAAGGATTCAAGCGCCGAGATAATATAATAAAAATGTGTATTACTAATTCCTTTGGTGTCGACAACTTTATTTGAATATATTTTGTTGTTTCGCGTCAAATCCTAAATGTCTTTCGCATGAACTCTAAGAAATGGCATTTGTTTTATATTAAATGTACTCAGTCTTATTTTAAAAAATATGTTCATCTGAAAGATTTTGTGTAATTTGTTCGCTCCAAATAGTTGTCTGTATCTTTTTGAAAATTGAAGATTGTTTAAGCTACAATAAAAAAACTAAAAAAAACTTTTGGTTAGTTATGGACAGTTTACCACTTAAAAAGTATTACTTAAAACATAAATTCATTTGTCGGAAAGTAATAACATATTTCCAGTTAAGCGATAAATATAAAATCAGTATTTAAAAAGATCAACTGTAAAGAACCATGTTCACATTATTTTTGTGATATAGTGCCACCATGGACCTCTTGTTTCAATGTGAATTATATTTGAATAACTATGTGAAGTCACACACATATCCGGCATGAAAGAAGTATAACTTTTTTGAAAACACTTTTTCATTAGTTATTAGAGTAAATTTGCATGGTATTTTCTGATGATCTTTTTACGAGACCCTCACGTGAAGATATGTGAATTAGTATGGATATATGTACGTTACCAGCGTAGCCATTTTTACATTTATATGCAAATTGGTAGAAGATGTCAATATAATAAGAACTGTGTTGCTTATGAATATTATATACAGTTAAATCAAATGCAAAAGTAAACACTCACATAAAACTTTTTTGTTTTGCTCTGTTTTCACATCAGCGTTTTGTAGTAAATTAAATAAATTAAATATATAAATGTCAACGAAACATAAAGATTCTCATAAGTAAGCGCGACATCATTCTCTAAGTAACAGTCGAATTTTATTTAATATAAGGGAGATACATTCTGTAATAAACGATTCGACTAATAAATTAACATGATTCAAAATGAAAATAGAAAACATGACTTTGTGTGCGTAAGGAAATAAAGTAAGATTGTTATAAACATCATAATTGTTTGAATATTTAGTTCAATTGTAATTGGTTTTATGAAAGACAATTTACGTTCCTGCCTTATTGCGACTAGACAGGCTTGTCTGAGATCATTAACTAATTCATGATAATTATTACGAGCGTAGTGTTATCAAGAAAAAGTTATTCATTTGTGATATTTAGTACAATTGATAAATTATAAATCTATTTAATATAAAGTTAGCTAGGATGCAAATTAAACCATAAATTTAACTATTAATTAGATCTAATATATATACGGTTTAAATGTCAAAATTTTTTCCATAAAAAAAATCAGCGCAAGACCATTTACTTTAAAATGGGGAAGGGGAAAGTAAAATTTCATTGATAATGTTTAAGGGGAGGGGCTTGAAAGTCATGTTAATATAAAAAATTTCTTTATTTAATTTTTCTTTAAATTTTGTCCAAAAAAATCGGGCTTGGAAATTTTGAAAATTTATTTCAATTTTTCCCTTTTATGATTCTTTTTTTAAATCTTTTTTAAAGGGCATAAAAGGCCCCAATATTTTTTTAATTGTCAAAATAAAACATTAAAATTTTTGTTAGGGGAATTTCGGTGAAAAAATTTAACCGGGGGGGATTATAATACAAACTTCATTGGATACAACGATTTGTATAGATTGCATTATATTTCTATAGCAACATCTAACGAATATTAAAAAAAGAAGAAATTTTCAAGACATATTGAAACGTCTGGCAAATTATAGAGACAGAATGTCCAAGGGAGTTGTAACAAAACATAATTAATGTTATTGTAATCATATTGATAAGTTTTCTTTTTGTTCTGCCATTGCATAAAATGGTTTACCTAAAGCACATTTACGTGAATCAGTAATTTATTGCATGTTATTTGCAAGTTACACCGTCTTTTGCATTTGCTTACCTTCTTTTCCTTTTTGTCTTAATTATATTATAACGAGTAACATGTACACAAAAAATGTCTTATTGACTGACATTGATTTAGCAATATCATTTCATCGGATGTCTGTCGGAATGAAATGCAGTAGTTCATGATAACAGTTTATCTGTGTGAGGAAGTATAGAAATGAAAACGCTTCTAAAACAGATCTCTCTTCAGTGGATCGATCTGTCAGAAGTGATTTACATCTTGAATACCTTAAAAAGTCTAGAGAACGTTAATGTCATCGTATGTCTAGTTGAAAAAATATTTACATAGTGCTGCATGACATCTTAATCCATTATCATTTAGTTCTTATTTGAACTGTATTGTTATGTAAGATAACCGACAAATTGATTATCCAAACGTTTGTGATAATGTATTTGTGAACAAAAATCTAAAATGTTTTACTTTTTTTTACACTAAATAGAAATTTTAACATTTACATAAATGTAATAAGATTCATGTTTTTACAAATATTTACGTTTGCAAAATCATTCTTTTTTTTGCAGAGAACACAAAGAATGCCAAGTTTATCTTAATGTTAATCGCAACAAATGTTAATAAATGTAATGAAGCGTTCGATAATGCATATCCTTATTTGAAATAATTCAATCTTTAAAGTAAAGTATGTAAGATCATCGACACATGAAATAACTTTGAAGTATGAACGGAGATAAAACTACACTATTAACAAGGTCTAGACAGACCTATTAAAAGTTGTTCATTTTTATTTATTAATTCCTCATATCGACATTTTGTATTTTGATAATTGTCGTTTATTATTGTAGTTTTCATAAACATCTGAATGCGTGTTAGCGTATATATCTAAAATGTGTTGGTAAATATAACGGGAAATTATTCTTTCACTGACTTGAGAAAATATACGATTGAATTCCTTAAAACACTTTAATTAAATATTTTAGAAGAAAATACCGTATTACATTTTTTACAGAAAATAAAACAAAACAAAATGTTATGCAGGTAAATTATACATTGCAATTCTAATTACGATTGTAACTAGATAGGAAGCTAGAAGCTCTTGTGTCTTTAGTGTCACCTGGCAATTTAGTTGGAATGTACTTTTAAAGATATGTGTTTTACTCAAACGAAATACTGGTACTGAGGAAATACGTTGTCATTCATAATGTAAAACTAAATAAAACAAAGTAAATTGTTAAATGAAGAAAACATTGCCAAATATTTTATTTTTACTTTATTAGTTTTTTGCCTGGAAAATATTTTGTGCAGTAGAATCTTCAATATAATTCTTCAAATGAAACAATATATTTTAAATTATATTTTATTGTATCAATAAGTTAGGAAGACAGGCTATGTCAAATAAAACATTTGGATATAATTATTTTCTATATTGTTTGGCAATCCTTTATAAGTTCCTTGAATTGCGTGTAGGCGTACGGAAATAAGCTAAATTATCGTTTCTTTTTATCTACGAAAATACATTTGCAACTTTGATATAGGACAAATTTTTTCTTGAACTGATAAAATTGAACATTCTGTTGCTTGCATTTTGATTGAACCTTTATTGATATACTCGGACATTGAATTTCTTAAGTATAAAATACAACAAATGTTCAGTTTGTTGAATTAAAATAAAAATATTCATACACTGTTAGATGAAATACATAACAGCAAGTTTTAATAGAATAAATGAATATAAGTTCTGTTTTGTAACTATATAATATTTACGTTTTCGTACATGATTTAAAACACCACAAAAAGCTATTTTTAAGTTAGTAAATACAAAAAGTAACTATGTGTCTTTTTATTTACCTGTGAAAAGAAACACATACGAATAAAGTTAAATGTCAGAAGATAAATCTTAGTATTAATTGCATTTTGTTAGAGTATACCTCCTTAAAGTAACGAGTACTGGTGTTTTTTTGTTGTTGTTGTTTATTTGATACATTTTACTATATGCGTACATCATGAATCAAAATCATAATACGTGTACGTATATTGCACTCTTTTCCTTTCAATACATATGTAATCTGTTTAAATGTGTCGTCGTTTGGAATAGTCACAAATAATACTATCTGAAAATGCAAAAGCAAGAAATTAATTTATTGTAATCTCTAGAGTTATTTTTACCTAATATCTAGATATAACTGTAAGTAAGTATATTTTAAATTAAGGATAAGAAGTAGAATGAAGAAAGCGTAGGTGTTATAAAAAATGTCATTTTATGGATCGAAATTTTTAAAAAGAAAAACATTCGATAACAGTCTTGCATGGCATTTCAAAGTGTCACATATATATTAACAATTATTTTGTATCAACTAACGTTTGTTGTCTTCTAGTTCTAATGTCTGTGACTTAAAAAGGAAAACGTCACACTGTATACGTAGCTTTTACAACCATATCATTTATGTCGCTACATATAACATGTGTTACATGTTGTAAGAAAGGTCATGACGGTAAAATTATATGTTTAGAGCGATTTTCCCTCTATGTTTTGCATCACGCAAATATCCTTGGCTAGGTTATTATATCAATTCTAGAAATACAGTATTTTTCATACTTGTATGGTTTATTAAATTATGGATGCGTACATCAACCCATTGTGCCACAGCAATTCATTGCTCCGAATAATGATACTTTTTACTCTTACATGTTTGAACTAAAAAAAAAAGAATAATGTAGTTTAAAAACGTACCCGAAATATAATTGAAATTTTACTTAAGTTTACGCGCACTAACATACTATGCTACAAAAAAAACGAAAGTTGACCACCATTTTAGGTAGAATGTGTGTGGTGTATAGTAACGCTAGAAACGAGTAAGTTTTCCCTTAACTCAAGCTTAACATATAACTAAATCATTCATCGTGTCAATAGTCATTTCCATCTTAATAGGTTATATGTTTCTAGGGAAGTTTCATGTCACCGATTGTCTACTTCAAATCTCATTTACATATCTTTGCATGACTGTAGAAGCCGTTTACATTATTGTTTTGTTTACCATTCCTTTTATGCATGATACATTTACTATATGAATCTATTAAGAAACCGAGTAAACATGACTTTGATATTAAATGAAAAGACAAATTTAATAGATTCGAATTATAAGAGTCTATGTATCTCCTAGTTCCAGCAGTGAAATGGTTTTAACCCCTTATTTCGCATACAAGTTTGTTACTCCCGAGGTACTCCTCTTTCCTGTTGCGACGACATGTGACCTAAACTGTATTAGTGCACCGTAAAACCAAAAGAAACACGCAAATTATATAAAGTCGTAAAATAGGTCTGTTAAAATTGCCCACTTAATGTAACAAATATAATTCATTTAATCAATATCAAGTACATGTACCATATGAATGTTATCAATGAATTATTATGAACCGATAGAACTATTAATGTGTCTAGACAGTACCGTCAGATATAATTATTTCATAAACAAATTCTTCAAGTTTTTATGATATTTAATGGCTAATCCTGTAATATTTTTAAATTAGTACATTTGATTAATTGATGATATTGAATTTCCATACGTTTATATGACGTAAGCGAAACGGAATTAAGATAAATTCGTTGCACACATCGTAATGTTATTTTATTTAGATATGCCAAGTGTGCATTATTAACAGACTCGCAACAATTCTGATATTATTTCTCATCGTCAGCATTTAAAACCAAAAGTACAACGAAGTGCTTAACCCGAAATAGAAATGAACAGTCTTGAAGAGTGACATTATATCAAAATATATTCATGCAAATTTCTGCAAAATTTGTAATGATAAGGATGAAAAGACGTACAATTATACCCATCTACTGTTATCTTTCCAAATTCAATGAGAATCTGCATATCAATGTTGTAAAAACAAAGTGATGTGAACATATATTGTAACTTACCCAGTCTGAAATTAGTTTATTTCTATCTTAAGTAAAAACTAGATGGGATTTATACCGTCATGATAACGGCAACCAGACTTAGATGAAGCAGTTCAGTTTAGCTTGAATTATCCATTATAAATGTTTCTACTTTATCTGATTTACTTGTACGTATAATATTCCATTTTTTATGTACGTTTTGTTAAGGATTTCATATAAAAATCAAAAAAATGTTTGAAATATTTTAGTTGTGAACCAAGTAACAATGATTATTTCTTCTGTTCGTGCTTTCTTAATTTTGCAATAATTGTTGAAAGAAACAATATTGTAAACAATTCAAAATAATACAACATTATACTAATTGCTGATATTCAGTTTTAATGTATTAATTTTGACATGTAATGTGTCTTGGTTCATTGGCTTATTACAGTCTTCTGTTATAAGAGCAATATTCACTCTCGCATAAACCGATATTTTGTACTTTCTTTATTTAGAAATAAAGCGCTGTATGTAATCATTTCTTTAATTGTTTAACGTTCAACTTCATTTGAAATGTTTATCCCTTTTATACATTATTTACGTGTTTATGTAAACTGAAATTAACTTTCAAAGGTGCGGTATTCTTGTTATCTAAGTAAATCACTTAAAAGGATCAAAGCGCCTAAATATATCTTAAATTGTATTAAATCATACTATGTAGTACAAAAGAACATTTGATACAAAAATGACCGAACATAAAATGTTATGATAAGCGGTTTGTGTTGAATATATCAATGATAAAGCGTAAATTATTTTCAAATTTACTTTGAACGTATGTAAGAATATAAACTATTCGTTGTCCGGCACCTATATAACATGCTTGAATAGTAGTCTAAATCTTAAGCAAATCGTACATTTTTACGATGCGGAAACAAAGAGAGAAGGTTTAAATAATTTACGAAATCAATATAATGTCCATGTGCATTTTGATAATTTAATATACTGATGATTTATTGTAAAGACCTTGAAACCGCTAGCTTAACTCAACCGTACCTCACACGCCCAAGAGAAAACTAAATATATATAATCTTGAATTTAATTTCTAAAAATAAAAAAGTTGTATATCAAGAAATAAGTTATGACACGATAATACTTTGCATACAACTTCATGTTTTAAAACAATGACTATCAACTGTAATATATCATGACATGTTATTGATTGACAAGGACATCGTTTTAATGTATTGTATATACGAATACATAAGATTTACAGATAAAGATTTATACAGTGGAAGCCTTAAGGTAAACAAGTCAATTGTATACAATTATATACAATTGAGCATGTAAAACTACGACAATAAAAAACAACATAATATAATGTTTATAAAACTTGACTTTTTGCAGCAAAATATAGCTGTCATATATGTATATAATCCCTTTTAAACAAAATACACTTTCCAGTTAACCATCATAATTTTATAGAATATATAAGATAAGATCATGTAGACTTTTGGACTTCATTATTACAATGTAAGTCATGAGACCCACATTTGTACATATTTTGCATGCTTTGTAATTTACGATATGTTATCATTTCTAAATACATGTCATACGTTATTAATTAACGATATTATATTAAATCATTTAAAACAGATGCAACTATACAAGATATGACTTTTATGATAATGGAAAATTCATAATTGAATATGCAGAAGTGCTATATATTTTATATCAATCATTTTAAATATGTATGAATATTGACTATACCTTATATCATAACTTTGCACTGTGTAGTTTTAAGGATGCTTCACGATAGTCTATCATGCAGCCCGAATATATTTGCTCATCAATATACCTTTTTATTTAGTTTTCCTCAGTAAATTTCAGTTAAATTTTGTTCATAATAAGGATTTTTCAAATAATAATAATGATGTAAGTAAATATCTCGTCGGTAGCTCTCCATTATGAGTATAAATGGTAAATCCTTAATCAGTCGTGTCCTTCAATAGAGATGCGATATAAACATACCTTTGAGTTATAACATAAAGTAACATAGCGTTAAAAACATTACAATTTGGTACGAAAAGGTTGTGATTTGTATTTGGAAATATAAAACGTTCGGATTAACACCGATAAAAGTTATTTATCATGACTGGTAAGAAAAATAACAGACTTTAGTTTGATCATTTTTAATAAAATTTCTTATCTTTGAAAATATTAATAACACAAGATAATCAAAATATAGCTGTTTTATATTCAAAATGACCTTGCGATTGATAATATGTTCACTTATAAATTAATTTTAACTTACATAACATGACGAGAACTACGTTTTTATAGGATAATCATAAAATATAAAGAATCTATATGGCGCATGCCCTCCGAGAAGAACCTTCTATGGACTATACATACAGATATAATAAAACTGTGATAGCATCTGTCTGTGATACGCAATTATTATAAATCAGAGTTTCTTGAACGTACTTTTGCTGTTGTATTGCCGGCTGCAAATGTCGTCTAAAGTACATTGTGCTAATCTGTTTCCAATGTTCATGGTACAGCAAATAATTGAATGCGTTGTGGCCATGCGCCTTGACTCAGTTAAAATATGATAATTCAAGATAGTGACTCTTGAAAGACATTAAGTTTACAATCTTCAACTGTAGCATAATGGAAACAAATTTTGAAAATATTGGCAATGACAAAAAAATATTACTGAAATGAATAATGCTATTGTTCTAAAATGTGATTCCTATGTTAATTGTTTAAATGCTATTGAATATTTGTTACATATTACTAAGACCTAGGACTGTTGTTAAACTAACACAATTCCCGTTCACGTAAAGTATCTTTAAATTAATGCAATACTACAACCCGTAATAGCCTATAGCATTATTGTGTGGTAAATTGTTTATGAATCAAGGATGGCGGAATGAAATGTTATTCTTCATTGGTCATCTGTATATAAAGTATTAAAAACGTTATGCTTTTATTACATATTGTTCAACCAATTTTATTAAATTAATAAATATGTTTGTTGAAACTGCTTCAAAAATATAGAATATATTATAAGTATCGAGCTCCGATCTTCAATGCATTTTTCAATGGATATAATACGCTTGATATCGTCTATATTAAAAGTTGGCTTTCCCAATCTAATACTAAGGTGCAGAAAAAGACAGGACAATATTATGCGTATATGGTTTAATATATGCACTGATTAATCATATTATCTTCATGTTGATAAGCTAGTACATAAATTTACAATGAAGATTTAACTTCTAAACACACATAAAACACACAGTAGCAAATAAATTTTAATCAAATCGTGTGACATTTTGATATTTAAAAAAAGAATAATTGATTTTTAGATGAAACTTAATGATTATTTTTTTAAAGAAAAATAAAATATATTTATTTATATATAGTTTGCGCATCGCATACCAATAACAATATTTTTTGATTAGTCTGTTCAACACTGGGCAATTTATTTGTACCTCAATTTGATGGTAAGTGAAAGCTTACCTTTTGGGGTATATATACTAGATATCTTTAACATTAAGTTTGTTTGAAAAAAGAATAAATCATTAACATCAAACTGGAATTATGACTTAAAACATTACTTTGTGTATGTTAGTATGGCTATTAGTTATAGGGGCAGAAATTGATGTCTTTCACATGCTATTTGGACTGATTTTGATACGAGATTCCAAATAGTTGATAGTGTCTTATATATTTGCATATCATTTTTAATTGATGTACTGTCTTGTAATTTTATAAATTATAAATAAATGATTGTAAGTGTAATTTCGATGCAAAAAAAAACAAAATATGAAATCACATTTCATTTGCTTAATATGTTCTGTGTATCGGTTATAAAATTTACGGTATAATTTTTGTATAATATAAATAATCAAACGGTGCATAGACACTGAAGTTTATAGAAGCATATCTGAGAAAATATCAACTAATGGATTAAGTTGTTACAAATTTTAAATTAAATTAATGAATTAAAATATATTCAAAGGTTTTTGTATCATTTTTTCTTCTTTCCTGAATGAAAATTGAATCTAATACGCTACATTAAAAGTAACCATCTTACTTTCCTATTCGCTGAATCGTGATGAAAAACAATAAATTTTAAGAAACGGCACTACGTTTTGAGAAATTGCACTGCATTTAGATGAATTGCACTGCATCTTGAGGAATCGAACTGCATTTTGAGCAAATACACGTTATTTTAATGAATAACACTGCATCTTGATGAACTTCACTACATCTACAAGACCTTGAATTTTTATTAAACTACCAATGTTTAGCAATGTTCAAAAAGAATGAAACTACATGTATAACAAAATTAGTATAATGGATGATAATTGAAGGTCTTCGAAAAAAAACTTAAGTAATCTTCGAAGTGTCATTTAATATTTTATAGTCATGTTGTTGTTACATGCATTTGCTTTACTGAAGACCTTACAATTAGTGATGTTTCAGATTCAGACACATGAATCATGTTAAGTAAATAGTCTAGTAAGTAACTGAGTAAGACATTTCATTAATATGTTTTCTTCCTTTTGTAAACAAAGCTTTATTATTGATATTAATGTTTACTCACTTTCGTGACTCGTGAAAGATCAATTCTCATTCTAAAAAAGCAAAAAAACAATTCATACATTTCTTTTGAATGACACATTTTCTACACCTTGCTATTTTTGTAGTAGATAAAAAAAGAAATATATTTCGAGACATTGACTCCATATTTTTCATGTGTATATATTAGATATGAAACGTGACGCATAATGAAAAAACAAAGGATTGGCAAGCATTGAATGAATTATTCATAGACTCATGGCATCTTTGTGAAATGTCATTGTCGTCTAGTCATCATATACCGTGATACTGTAGATTTTGATTATAGTTTGACACGACATAGAATATCTTAAAGTAGCACTATTCTATCATTTTGATAGTATGTCATTTGATCGGAACGATACAATGTCTTTAATTCGTGTTATTCCCCCTAAAGTGAATCACGAATAAAGACATATCAGTGTCTGACCTCTCAGACTATCGATCAAAAATGTAGTTGAGATTTTATTCCTACAATCTGTGAATTACATAAAATCGCCACGAGTGTGGTAATTACAAAAATGACCTTAAGAGTCACTTCCAATTTCAGAAATTAATTTATAGTTCATAAGCAAAAGAATAAGTTAACAAGTGCATTGAGTTGACAGTGTGGGATAAATATTCTGAAATAAAGATGATATTATTAACACGATAAAAAGAATATTTGATATAAAAGCACAGTCACATAGATACAATATATGTTGTTATTCCAATTGCTAATTGCAAATACTATTTGAAAACGAAATGCACTACATGTCAAGGTGTTCCGGCGGTTTTTGAAAGAAAAACTAAAAGATAATATTTTAAAAAAAACATAACATTACACCAGATCTTCAACATAAACCGAATTCGAAAATTGGTTGAAAATTTACTTTAACACTTTTTATCAACAGAAAAAGATAACGTAAGCACGCAGCATTATTTGTTAAAGAATTATCTTTGTAACTGTTGAACTATTTACCAAAGTTAATGTGGCCTTTTTAAAGTTACATTTAATAAATTTCATAAAAAACTATATGGCGAAATTTTATTAATAAATTGGATTTTATATCGACTCCAGGTCTTATTTTAGTGTCCAAACAACCAAAATGAGTTTTATTAGCATAAACATAGGTAACCTTATTGTGGCGAAATGGAATGTACAATTTCTGTTTGCATGAGAAACTCCGCCTTCGGGTCATCCGTACATCAGTATTAAATCAACAAACATGACTATAAGTGGCAGTCCTAATCTAACGGTATATTTCCGCATTGTAACGGATGTTTTCATACAAATTTAATCTTTTTACGAGATGATTACTTTTACTGAACCCCAGGTTTAGTGCACAGTGAAGCTTAAACGGTTAAAGTGTGTTTGCACAAGAAAATATCACATTTGCTGTGTTCCGGATAGCAACTATAAAACTGTGACGTAGCGCATACACGAGCTCATTATAGTCTTCATTTGCATGTTAAAATTCGTATACGAACTTTAGTGTTACCGTGGGGTTTCCCGTTTAAAATCCTTATTTATGAACAATATTTGATGAGATTTACAACAAAACTTTTAAACAGGTTAATGAAAATGTAGAATGTTTGATTTTTAGGCCGACGGCAACATATTTTTACATATTTATTTAATGTAACTTTAAACAGAATAGCTTATGTGTTTATCATTTTGAAACTATTGGGGGACGTATATATATATATCATTTGTAATTATAAGACAAATTGGTCAGTAGGCAAAATAGATATGTTCATGTACATTATGAACATTTTTTATAAGACTTTTGTTTCTTTTTCTTTTCTTTTTGTTTTGTATATTCCAATGCAGTAAAATGTGTTAATCCGCATCTTTTCACAACATGATTTATCTAGTTTTCCTTGCGTATCTCAAATAAACCATTTACCATGTATTTAAAAACCCATTTTATATAATATGGTGAAATCTTATCTACAACACACCATAGTTGAACTATTGTATACTTATAAATCATGGTTTAAAGATGATGATTTTGTCCCAAATATTTAACATATCCATGATAAATTTTAAATAAATTTTGTTTCGACAATATTTTTTTCTCGTTCTTTGGTGATATTGAAACTCATTTCAAATTTGAGGCTTCGTTTAAAATGAAGAACATTTTGATGTGTTAAACATATATGAATGTGGATTTTAAGTGAGTAGTATATTGTGATAGAAAATTAAATGCATACTCATATTGACCACCAAGTGATATTACAATGTCAGGTAAGTGAATCGTTATTAATACTTTTAAAGCTGCATACCTCTAGATGAGCCAAGATATTTCAAGGAAACCAAACTTGACAATAATGTACTAAGCTTGTAAGAAAAGTAAAACTATTCGATTCAAGATTCAATTAATAAATTTACATGCTATGTGCGATTAAGGACTGATTGTGCAGCATTTATCACCATATTTCTACTAACGCAGAAACCTTACGTAGATTTACGTAGATTGTAAGCGCCATTTGAAATGAGCAAATCACTTTCATAGTCACTTCACAATATTTTACTTTCCAATACATTTTAAAATTTTCATCAAAAGTGAGCATGAATCTGGAAGCATGCTGCTTAAAAATAAAATAACGCACGTATTTGTCTTTTTATGGACGAGTAATTACAAAAAGACAATGTATGTTATGCAGCGAGTTGAATTTTATATAGTTAACGATTTATTTCTTTACCGAAGCTAAATTTCAAGATTTGTTCTAAAATTGTAGAATAAAGAAGTGCTTGATTTTTTTTCAACACAATTCTATTTAGTGTTTAAGGCAGAATTGGTAGAAAGTTTATTTACATTTGTCATATATTTTGAAATCACGCATTTAGTATGAATTAGTTTCTATATAAAGACACGTTTTTAGATTTTAACATTCGTAATATGAAGGTATTCGTTGATGAATCAAAACACTGTTAGAGGGTTGGTGAATCAAAATACTGTGATACATGTAACTGGACACCAGCAAAGCAAATTCAAATGGATATCAATGTCCCAAAGTATCAAAACGTCAGTAAACAGCTGAAAACAATTGTGTTCAATCTAAACCTTCCGGCGATATTAACTAAGCACGAGTATAATTTGTTTTTAAAGCAGCAAGGGTATTTTATATCATTGAATTGCAACACCTGTCATTTACTTGTTTAGATTGTAATCTAAATAATTGTTAATTATTTTAATATTTGTCTGTGTTTCGCTGAACTACACCGGTTAATAGATTGATTAAAAATTACCTCGTTTTGAAAATACACTTGTCATGATTAAAATAGAACTTTGCTTGCAGCTTTACAGCAAATGAATTAGAGTTTTCTTTTTGATCAAAATATGACAACACAGAAATTGTTTCTCGTCAATTTTCATTTCTAAGAAATGTTTTCTTGTTAAGACCTCTTACATGCAAGTTTGTAATTTATCAAACGACTATGCATTAGATTGATAGAAAGAAGAATGCTTCAATATGACAAAAAGTAATAAATGCAACTTACACATCTAGCATCTTTAAATGAATAAGCTGGTATCTGCATGAAAACTTCACACACTTAAATTATATGTCTGGCATTTAAAATATTATAACTATTCCCTGCAGAAAACCTTTTTTTAACTTGACATGTCATCATTTGAGAACAATTATTTGCATTAACATGCAATACAGTCGTTGTGAATGTTGATGGTCTTTAGGTTAATTTTGCCATGCAATCAGGTTTTTTCTATTCCTGCTTAATTGCTAACACAAGTTGTTATTTGAATTATCTTATTTTTTGGAGAGGTCATACATGTTTTCAATATTTTAGGCATTTTGAATATTCTTTCATATTTAGCCTAGATACTACATTGATATAAATTGACGTAAGGAATTCGAAGTAGCAACATGAAAACAAAGTCTTATTTTGACAGTCATACATAATTCTAACAGCCTTGAATCTACTAATTACAGAAAAAGCAACATATACAAAAGATGGCGAAGGAAAAATCCAAATACTTAACTTTTTGAGAATAACATATTGTCTAGAAATTTTGGAACATTTAATTTACAAGAATATTGAATTCTTGTTTAGACCAGGGGAATAACAAGAACTAAGCATAGTTTACAAATACATATACATTAATTTGGTATAATGTCAAACGTCATTAGAACTTATCTAAAAAGAAACATATTTGTAAAATAAATTTTTATTACCATGCAGTGCGTAGATTTTAGTTTTATTAATTATATTACTGTAACAATATAATAGATTAACTCTTTCATCGCGTCAAACCTGAACATCCCTGAAATTTTGTATTTAACATTCGATTCAAACTGAGTCAAATTGTCTGTTTATCGACATAAAATCCTTCAAATGCAGACTGTGATTGACATTTCGTTGCCAAGGGAGCGGTATTTATGACAAAAAGTGAACCAATCTGTCTTTTGCAATGCAGCGAATCACATTAACCTTTGTGACTAAAGGGAGTGTACATAATTCGATGTAATCTTGCATCTTATGACAATTGAGTCAGCCAAGACCTAAAAATCTGAAAAAAAAGCGAAAATGAAAAGCCAAGATGTATGGAAAATGGATATTAACATTTAAGGTTTTTAATTTGTATTTAATAGAGATTGTAAAACTGTCTGCAAGCACACATGTGAACGATCAAGGGACATCTTTTCAAGAACTTGGTTTCTTCGTAATATCATATTAGATTCATATGATTTCTTTCAACGTGTTAAATAACATTTTTATTTTTCACTTAATGCTTTCCGATTCTTTATCAAAAAGCTTTTAAGAAGGGTAATTAATAACACAGCTTATTTTCACCACTGGAAGGGTAAATTTTGATAATTTTGAAAGTTTTCAATGTTGTCATTTCACTCAATAAGCCAATAATTTTTAATGACCTTCGACTTTGTTGCACAATTGTTAAACAATGGATTTTATATTAATTGACCAAGATATTTATATTTTATTTATTTCATTTTTATATACCTGAATGGTGAAAATATACAAAAAAACAAATATTTCCATACAACCTGACTCATTTTATTTCATTTCTGTTTTTCCTCTTTAAGTCACAAAAGATATTTGAGAGTGTTATCGCCAATGGTTTATTCGTGTTTGTGTCTTTCATCGTACTTAACTTTATTATTTTAGGAAATAGAATTCAAGTTCCGAGATCATTTAATAAAAATGTGTATTGATGGTCCTTTAGTGTTGACATTTTATTCAAATATCACTTGTTACATCACGACAAATCTTTAATGTCTTTCTCACGCAATGGACACACGAACTCTAAGAAATGGCGTTTTTCTTAAAGAACACTGGTTTTGAAACGGTTTTTTATATGAACAGATTTTGTGTAAGGTTTTCATTTGCAATTTTTTATTTGTGATTATAATTTAAGTTATTCAGATGCCTCTAGAACCTATTGACAGACAATTCGAAATACACATTCATCATCATCAAATTGCGTGTACCTTTTTAAACATTTTGGTAGACTTTACAGCATATATTTTAATGTCTATTTGCTATTTTCTGTCTAGATCTGAAGATTGTTCAGGCTTTTATGAAAAAACTCCGAACAACCTCTTGTTAAGTTATGGACAGTTTACCTTTAAATTAAAGTTATTTAAGGTTTACATTAAAAATCAAATTCGGTCGTCAGAAAGTAATAATATTTATCTTTTCAATTAAGCTGGAAATTTAAAACAAGCATTTAAATTAACTACTGTAAAAAAACATTTTCACATTATTTTTGTGAGCGATACGGTGCCACCGTGGTCCCCTTGTATAAATGTTATTCAATTGGATAATACGTTGTGTTAAACATATCTGACATAAGGAAAGTAGAATTTCTCGGAATATACTTTTACATTACTAATTAGAGAAAATCTACATTTAATTTTCTGAGGAGTTTTTACAAGAACCACACTTGAAGATGTAAATTAGTATGAATATATGTGCGATAAGAGCGTACGCATTTTCACATTTATATGCAAGTTGGTAAAAAATGTCTATATAATTAGAATGATGTCGTTAATGAATATTAAATACGATTTAATAGAATGCATAAAATGCAACATTTTCATTGTTGTCGTTTTGGGCGTTCTTTAGGGATTCTTCATTACTCACAATTTTGGCAGCAATGATTTGGCTATCTGCTTCAATTTTCAGAAGTTGTTTTTATTTTTTAATGGAATATAGATATAAGGTTCATTTCTAGGATTTTTAATAGCTGTTTTTCTTATGCCGACACAAATTAATAACCAGTCGCACGCCATCACATTTGTGCAAAGATCATATCTTTTAAATTGCAAATTCTTGTTCTTCATTTTATCAAATACTTTTTAATCTGATAACAGAATATAACTAAGTGCTGTCATGCACATATTTCTTTCTTTCTGACATTTCTGTTATTAATATCTGTACTGTTGTACAAAGTGTAAGAGTTCAGAATCATTAATTTAAGAATAATAAAAATTTTTTTTAACTGAATGGATAAAAAAGACAATTTTTTGCCCCAGACGTATTTATTAAAATTAATTATAAACACTGTCTTTATTTTTTAGATAACATCCATTATTCCTCATGTTGAAAAGCAAACATTATATCTATCATAACATATTGCATTTGAAAATATACCTTACATCGAAAGGAGATCCTTTGACTGGACAATGATTTAAGTAAATACATAGACAAGAAAAGCATTGATGCAAAGCATCAAAGGGCGTCCAAGCAAGAAATGCAGCAAGTGAAGATGAACTAGTACACATATGATGACAAGATATTCTTATAAACTACCAGAAATGTATACCACTTATGAATGAGCGGACGAAAGACATTGTTCATTATGAACTTTGATTGGCATGCTAGAGATTAGAATATTACTTGTTATTTCTTTATGATCGTGGTTATTAATAGCAACGGATATACATGTATGCAATCATTTATAATCCATATGTGTAACGCATGATCAACACGTACCACACATTTGTCCCTTATTATGTACATGTTATCGCTATTAGCGAAGACCCCCTTAAGGTATCTGTTCACACTTTAAGTTAGTAAAAATATGACACTGGTTATATTACCATGTTGATCATGTTGAGCATAATTGTTTATTATACAATAATTGTAATATCTATTAATTTTAATTAAAAAAAAATACAAATTTTATGAATATTGTTTTCTTTTATTCTTTTTTGTGTTTTATGTGCTATTTTAATACTGAGTTTTTCCTACTCTTTTTTATTAAAATTGTAAAATAAATTTTAAGAATTCAATTGTCATATTGACCGACGATTATAAGTCAAAGCTTAACTGGAAAAAGTCAGTAAATTATGGTTTATCTTTCAATATATAATATTGTTTATTCTTAAACCATGTACATGTACATTGTATTTTTCTTTATCATTTTTTAAATTATCGATCAATTGAATAATTCATAAAATCTAATTTGTAACTTTGAATAATTCCTCGGCATCTTTACAAAACACGGATAACAAATTGAATAATTAAATAAAATGTTTCAAAGTTGATAATGTCATTTTAATACCATAAAAAATGTACCTTTTTCTCAATTATTGTACATATCACGGATTTATATTACATATAAATCCGTGTACATATTTATTGTTTTTATCTCATATAGATAAAATGAAACATGCTATTGTTGTTTTTTTCTAATTGTAACGATATCAAACATCTACTCCAAAACCGGGAGAGACCGGACAATAAACGTGTGGTACTATTCGCCGGTCACTAGTAAATCCTGGTCAAAATAGACCGGGAGAGACCGGCATTTACCGATAGGAGTGATAAAAAGATATATCTATAAATAGGTTTTTGGAATATTTAGGTCATCAACTGATCTTTCTAGGATACATGTACAACAATAACATACCATGACATGATAACCGACTGTGTACTACAAAATGATAAATAAAAAACCCCGAAGAGCGCGATTTATTGACGGAAAAGGTTATTTCATTTGTAAATGTTTGCATTGCGAAAATTCATTGTAACATATCGCGACATTTCATTCTTATTTAATAATCAAGCACCCTCATACCGATCGGAATTTTCGGCTTTTATTATGACCGACTTAAAGGCTCGAGAAGTTGCTGTCGCCCTTTCACAAAATCTGATCTCATTCCATAAGAGCGCCGCGCTTCGGCGCGGACGACAATAATGCGCTCAGATGATAAACAATATAAATTTTTTTAGTGTATTTATTGGATTGTGATATTTTTATATTGGCATCTATTTTTAACAGCAATTTATTGACCAAAAATCATGAACTAGAAATATTTTCCAAAGAAGTATTATATCGTGAATCTTCCAACGCATTAAATAAAATTGATAAAAGTATTTCCATAAAACGACATGCATTCTTTATTTACTTTTTTGATTACAAGTTTGATACGGGAAAAAGTAGATAAACGAATGATTTTCCTATCTTATTTCCGATTGTAGCGTATTGCAAACTGGGCGAGGCAAACATTTTAAATGCTAAAGCAATTAAGACGATGTTTAGAAATTAAGTGGTGCAGACAGGATAGCTATGGCATACAGGACAGTTATGACACAAAGCAAATAATTAAAATGCTATAGCAATTACAATGATGCATATTTCATTGCATTCGTGTTGAGATTAATACATTATCAGGATATGGTGTTTCTAAAAACAAATAAAACTTTATAACGAATCATTGTAATAAAGATGTCGATTTTTAAAGTATTGGTTTAGTAATAGAAAGAGCATCGAAACACGAGGCTAACTGATTTGTACGAGGGGGGCTTAGTCCCCGAGTATTAATCAGATGCCAAGTGTTTTATGTTCTTTCTCTTTTTTATCTTTTGTAATTAAAGCAAAAATTAAAGCAATTTTTGATTAATCCCTTACTCCAAATATAAAGCATGCTGAGTGTTAAATGTTTGGTAATTTTGAATGAAATCTGGTCCATTCACGCGCAATAATTTATATCATTATATAATCTATAAAAATTAATATCTTTGAAATGCCTTTCTCTGATTGGCTAACACGCACCTTTTTTGTAAAAATTAACAGGCCAATATCAGAGTATATTCACTGGGGTTTTTTTTTTCTTTCTAAAAATAGATTTTCAGAGTATATTCACCGTTTTTTTCTTCTAAAAAGTTTATATTTGTATAATATTCAACGAGACAAACAAAAAATGTTTTCATATCATAATTTTAAACATTTCATGCAAATTATGTTGCTATTTTAAATTTTGTCTGATGATCGATCAAACTTTTACCATTATCAATGATTCATGCAAGCTGTGATTGACATTAAACCGCCAAGGGAGCGGTATTTATGATTAACCGTGAACTTAAGTGTCCTTTTTTCAATGTATTAAAATCTAATCAACTCTGGCGGACAGTTGAGAAATGCATGTAGCTTGAAGATAAGCCAAACTTGTCTGAAAATTTATAAAGGAGAATAGAAAGTAGATGGTGTACTTTTATTTCTATGTCTCTATAATAATACCACTTAAGAAATAATAGTCATATTTAAAAACTAGCTAAGATCAGTACTAAACAGTTTTTACAATTTTCTGCAAAGTAGTTATAGTTTGAGATGAAGATCATTATCAAACTTCAACATATACAACTAAAAAATAAACAATGTTTTTTTTTTACTTTTAAATTAAATCGCGTATACTTTTTATGAATAATTTTCAATTTCATTTCTCTTCTGACCCACAGACACTCGGGTACCGTACCGACCTAATCCCCGACTTGATCCGTCGGTATCAAATGTCAATAAAAAAAATCTTTCATCATTGAAACAGAAATGAGACATCAATCTGAATTAAAACATTTAAGTAGAATAATGAAAAATCCCATTAATTATCAAATCTCAAAAAAATGTTTGTTATTGCAATATTTTATTAAATATGTAGAAAATTTATACGGTCTGGAATAAAATAATCATTGCATTTTTGTGTTTGTATCCATGTATACCTTTTTTGACATAAATCGCCATGGAAGTTGGTTAAACAAGAATAACCAGTTATAAACTAAATAACCCTTCCGACCAGAAAAATAATTTTACTAAAAACAAAATCTTGACAGTTAATTTCAATCTGAGATAAAACGACCTGAAAATAGTGTAAAATATCATGTCGATGGAAACGGAAAAACATATTGTCACCTACCAGACATAGTTTAATAGATTTCTTATGAAATGAACTACAAACTTAATGCACATATAGCATGGACTTAAGATAAGAGCTTGAAACGTGCATTGTGTTACTACGAAAACGGAGTATATGTTTATATCAGAATCAATTAAAGAAACCGATTTGATAGCAATTTACAATAAGTTTTTACTGTGGAACTGAATGTAACCGACCTTGTACCACACAAAAAAGATGTTTCCTTTTATTGGCATACTCTAGATTTATTTAGATATTTAGAATATGTACACGTTTAATTGTGTCGTGTTAAGCATAACTGTTTAAGTCATTTAATCATTTTAAAACCAGTTTGTAAATAAAATGTATTTCTATTAATGCGAATATATGACTTATTTGTTGGTTTACAAAAATTGTATAACGCAAACTGTTCATGAAAAACAATAAAAAGCATACCCCTATGCCCTCTAGCACCGTCTTAAGCACTATTCAATCTTCAAGACGTCAATGAATGATAACAGCCTCGTTTGTGTTATCAATATTTGAGAACTTGTGTTAATCATTGTTTTATAATGAATAATAATGGTTTATCTAGTTTATCTAGTATCATAATTGAATAAACAGTTTTAACCCTGCTTCAAACCCTTGCTGCATAACAGCATGGCTTACTTGTACATCAAATGAACCGCGTCACGACAAACCAACATAGTAGGTTTGCGACCAGAAGGATCCAGACCAGCCTGCGCATCCGCGCAGTCTGGTCAGGATCCATGCTGTTCGCTTACCAACTCTATTTCAAGTAGACAAACTGATAGCAAACAGCATGGGTCCTGATCAGACTGCGCGGATGCGCAGGCTGGGGTGGATCCATGCTGGTCGCAAACCCATTATGTTGGTTTTGTCGTGACGCGGCTCAAATGATAGGTATACATTTGGACAATTATAAATCATTCGTAAAAGATGACTTCATCTTGCTTTATATCAAATAATGCTTATTTGGTAAAATATGATTTATTATTTATTTCCTTCTTCGGTGTTATCAAAATTCGCGTAATAAGTTAATTTGATATGTTAAGCGTTTTAAGTGATTTAGTGATTGAAATTGAAAGTCAATAATTAAATAATCACACAGACCGCATTCAATTTAAGAGTTTTCTGGAAATTCTGGTAAAATGGCATATTTTAAAGAATGCCATGTTTAATAATGTTTAAAGCTGATATTTTGACTGTGTATTTGTCATTTATTTAAAGTGCTTTCTTGATATGACTTTTCACATGCAAGTTTGTAATTAATCAAACAGCCATTCAGATGAACGATTGAAACAAGAAAACTTCGCATTAATTAGAATTAATGCAACTTACAGCGCTTAGATCAATTGATAAAATTGAATTTGATGATAACGTTGTTTTAACATCATTTGAGAATTATGAGTAAAACAAACATGCAAGACAATCATCGTCTATGTTTTTTTCTGAATTTAACAATGTCATGTAATCTGGCAGGCAATATTGTTTTGCTTTTTGTTGCCATTCAATTTAATTTCTAGTTTTAAGATTATATAATAACAATCTAGTAAGGGGGGTTCTTTTGTATGGTAGTTTATAAAATAACAATCTTGTTGGGGGAATATCTTTGGTATGGTAATTCCCATAATGTCGATCATATATTCTTACATACTTGAATACTAGTATGGTAATTGTTATACTATATGAATTAGTTATACCCCAAAAAACGAAGTTTGGGGGGGGGGGGTACATGTATATAGGAGTCACCCGGTGGTCGGTCGGTCGGTTGGTCGGTCGGTCGGTCGGTCCAGACGTCCGTTGCATTATCCTTGTCCGGAGCATAACTTGAAGACTAATGGTTCGAATTCAATATAACTACATACAATGGTCAAGCACATTAAGATGAAGTGCAGTGCACAAGAACCATAACTCTATCTTGACTAATTACAGAGTTATTGCCCTTTGTTACTTTTCCTTGTCAGGGGCTTAACTTGAAAACTACTGGTTGGAATTCAAAACAACTTCATACAATTGTCAAACACAATAAGGGGAAGTGCAGTGCACACGAACCATAACTATATCTAAAGTAATTACAGAGTTATTGCCCTTTGTTGCTTTTCCATTGCTTTTTTTTGTCCGGACCATAACTTTAAAACTAATAATTTGAATTCAATATAACTACATACAATGGTCAAGCACATTGAGAGGAAGTGCAGTGCATAAGAACCATAACTCTATCTTGACTAATTACGGAGTTATTGCCCTTTGTTACTTTTCCTTGTCCGGGGCATAACTTGAAAACAACTGGTTGGAATTCAAAACAACTTCATACAATTGTCAAACACAATAAGGGGAAGTGCACTGCACAATAACCATAACTCTATCCAAAGTAATTACAGAGTTATTGCCCTTTGTTACTTTTCCATTGATTTTTTTGTCCGGACCATAACTTGAAGACTAATGGTTGGAATTCAATATAACTTCATACAATGGTCAAGCACATTGAGAGAAAGTGCAATGCAGAAGAACCATAACTCCATCTTGACTAATTACAGAGTTATTGCCCTTTGTTACTTTTCTTTGTCCAGAGCATAACTTGAAAATTACTGTTTGGAATTCAATACAACTTCATACAATTGTCAAGGACATTAAAAGGAACTGCAGTGCACAAGAGCCATAACTCCATTTTGACAAAATACAGAGTTACTGCCCTTTGATACTTTTCCTTGTCAGGAGAATAACTTAAAACATACTGGTGAAATTCAAAACAACTTCATGCAATGGTCAAGCACAATAAGAGGAAGTGCAGTGCACAAGAACTATAACTCTATCTTCAGTATTTATAGAGTTATTGCCCTTTGTTCCTTTTCTTTGTCTTTCTGGACTTATTACAGAATAATTCAATTAAACTTCATCAATGGCCAACCACATTGAAAGGAAATGCAACATATAAGAACCAAAACTATCTTTAATTGCCCACAACCATAACTTTATATTTCAATTCTTTTACAAGGTATTCTGTTACTAGTAACATCCTCATTTCCGAAGCAGTCTTGTGGGGGTATTAATCACATTTAGTGATAGTTCTCGTTATTCTTGTTGTGTTTTATACATATTATACATTTATTGTATAATATCTTTAATAATATGTTTTTAAATTATATTATTATTTTCATTATATTTTTGTTTGTTATAATTGGGTTTTTAGGTCACACCGACACATTATAGGCGACGTTCCAGCTTTACTGGTGGAGGAAGACCTCAGGTGCCATTCCGTGCATTATTTCAGACACGAACGGGCACCTAAGTAGAACCACCGACGTTCCGTAAGCTAGCTGGAAAGCTTCCTCACATGAAAGAATCCAAAGTCTCTGTCGGGATTAAATAATAATAGCAAAACAGTGTGATATTATTATAAAATAGTATAAATACGTAAAAATATGTTGTTTTTTTATAGATTTTAATTACTTGTACTTGATTTTACCGCTTAAAGTTAAACCCAGAATATGTACAACTGGAAACCCTTATCTATGCCTTTTTATACATTTTTGATAGTTATTAAAAATCTTTATCTAAGATAACACTTATCATGTCTTTTATACATGATTATTGATAGTTATTTAAGTATCCAGTGCTAACAGTTATAATGATAGTTCAATAAATGATAAATATACAAGGTGAGGAGGCAGAAATATACAAGGTCAAAGCAAATTGAAATATTTTATTTTCATTAAATCCTGTTGCAAGTAATCAAGAACATTCAACGCCTTGGTATCAAAACTTTCCTTTATTTGACAATATACTCTTAATGCAAACTTAGTCAAATTGTCTGTCTATGAATCAGAAAAATAAGCATGTTTGTAATTGACAGTTTGTCGCCATGGTAGAAGTATTTATGACACACTGTTGCCAATGTGTCTTCAATAATGTACTGCTGCATCGAATAAACTTTGGTGAGTAAAGGAAGTACACCTAATTAGGCGTTACTTTGCATCTGAAGACAATTAAACCTGTCCTAAGTAGAGATTTGAAGGAAAGTAAAAAACAAAACATAGTAAAGCCACATGCTATATAAGATTTCAAATAATGTTTTTTTTAGGATCGATCGATATACGAACGGTTATGGAACACTAAAAGCAAATATGTTCATTACTATTTTTTAGTTATTTTAAATTTTATAAATATCACTTTCATAATTTAAGACACTGGTTTCTTTGAACAAAATGAAAATGAACTAGGACTGTTCTAATAAATTTCATATTATATATGTTTGTTTTAAGTCTAAAAATGCACAGTGAATATCTTTTGAATAATAATAAAAACAACAACAAAATAATTCCACCTTGATTAAGCTTGTTATAAGAAATAAGATTTTGTTGTTGTTTTTACTAACTGATTATCAGTGAATAAGCAAAGTGGGTTTTTTACGAAAGAACGGTAGTGCCATTTCAACTTGAAGTTCATGAATTCCCGATTTCATCTTCATGAATTCCCGATTTCATCTTCATAAATTCACAATTTAAACTACGTGAATTCCCGTTTCAAACATTCGGAATTCACGAAGTCACGATTTCAGATTCAAGAATTCACTTCTTAAACTTCACGAATTCACGATTTCAACTTCATGAATTCACGATTTCAACTTTGCGAATTCGAGATTTCAACTTCATGAATTCACGATTTCAACTTCACGAATTCAACTTCATGAATTCACGATTTCAACTTCACGAATTCACGATATCAACTTCATGAATTCACGATTTCAACTTCACGAATTCACGATTTCAACTTCATGAATTCACGATTTCAACTTCACGAATTCAACTCTGAAGTAACCAAATTAACTTTGACCGATTTTTAAAACACGGAATCGATATGAGATATCGTGAGTGATAATGATTTGTTCGTGTTGAAGTGTAGTTTTTTTTCTCAAAAGAACATAACAAGTACAATGATTTCATCCTAATGAAGTTTAAAAATGTTTTTACTTCATGCACTGAAGTGATTTGAGGAAAATTGGTATTGATGTTATTATGTTATCAACGCCTTTATTTGAATATTATTTGTTGTTTCTATAGAAGAAAATAATTACCCGGGATTTCAAAATTATATCGTTTTAAATGCTAAATGTGTTTCTCACGCAATGAATACACAGGTTCAAGGAAATGACATTCTGTTGATTTTTAATACCTTTAAAGTACTCTAGCACTGTCATTGAAACGTGTTTTCCTCTGGTAATTATTTTGTGAAATTTGTTTTGTTTGTGACTAGCTCTTTGTGATATTAATTTAGGTACCTTTGTCCGAAAGACTGTACGGAATTTTACGTGTATCATCTTCAAGTAACGACTTTAACTGAATTGGAAAAAAATGAATGAACTGCTGATAGTTAAAATTCCATTAGTTAACTGACCACCCAAACAAATAAAAACTACTTTCAATGCTCATTGACACATTTGTTTTTGTCAACTATGCAGTGCCACCATGAACCCGCTGTTGCTATTTGAGAATTTGAGAATAATTAATTTAGTTGGTTAATATTAGAAACGTTACTGGTGTAAAAATTAGAAGACGTTGAAATTTTCATTACTTTTGGTAGTGAAACAACTGCAGTTTGATGCTTAAACCGCAGTAAAGAATATGGTTGTATGCGCAAATTTAATGTTGGTATTCATACATTATATATAAATAATATCTAAATCGGGAGAAATTGTCAATGTTGCGAGCAAACAAGGTTGTAAATGAATATCACTCTCACTGTTATTAATGCACGACAAATTAAATGCAAAAATAAAACATCGGCATTAACAAGTATTTTTGTTCTGATATTCTATCTAATTTTAATTGACATATTTGTAGATAACTCATTAATATACACATGTTAAAACCAATGTAATTTGTGTAGATAAGAGATTATTAAATATACATTTGATTATAAACAGTGGAAGTAAATAATCATTTTTTGTGATAATTTTATCAACTCGACCTAATTATCCTTTTAACAAGGAATAATGTCTATTACAAATGCGTTCTTTTCCAAATTAAGTGCATTTGTGGAGTTACTTACACAACACTTGAAACATTGATTACGTTATCTTTGTTTCATTTACCACAAGGTATTTTCACTTTGAATGGAAAATAGGTTTATGGTTTCAATGTTTTATAATGTTCTTATTCTTTTTTATTATTCTTTTTTTTCTTTGATGAATATGTTTCTAAGAAAGAAGTAATCTTATTTGTCGCACGACAGCACATTTATGACTCCTTTTCAAAGATCACATCTATTAAATTACCGAGTCATGCTATTATTTTATCAATACCTTTAGATCTGATTACATAACATTTACAGAGTGCGGTTATACTCACATTCTCTTTGCCCACATGTCTTTTAATGACATATAATATGTCATTGATCTAAATTAATGTTTAATGTTAAACAAATATTTTACAAAAAAAATCAATGTATGCTTCAGACGTTTTAGTTTACGCTTGATTATATCTACACTATATTGATGTTTGAGAATTTCCATTAAGAGTCAGGATCAAGATACAATGTATTTGATAAAACTTTTGTAGTGAAGGACTGAAGTAAGGTAATTCGTTTGCATACCAAACAGAAACAGTCAATTTTCTACTCTCATTACAACGACTAGTATACCGACCTTTTTAATAAATCATGTTGAAAACTATTTTTTTCATTGGAATGAATGTATCTTAGATCATTTTTCGTTCACAAAAAAAAACTCTTGAAAAGAGACACTCTGAAAGCAATGAGGAAAAAACAACAGAAGAAAACACAAAGTCGGTTTTATTAAGTCTGTTTAAACTGTTATAAATTAAAGATAAAGAAAGTGCAATTCTCTCACGCTGACCAGCACCGACCAAAGTTGTAAAATACTTTTCATATCACTGCAAGCAAAGGTATTCCAGAAACAAATAGATTTATGACACATAATGTGATTATGCCTCGTACCATTTGTAGTGTTTTATACATATATCAATATGCATTTGTTCTACTTCTGTTTTTCAGAATGAAGTCATAAAATCAAGCCTCGTGGAGGACAAATATAATTGTTCGATAAAATTAATATTGTAGTTAATTTAGTTGCTGATCAATTTCACTAACTATATACGCATTGTGATAAAAGCACAAACGCTGAACTTCAAGGATGAACAAAGGAGATTTTGAGCACATATTTATCCTACCTAATTATAAGTGAAACTATAACTTTTATCAGATTTATTGGTACAATTTCTGGAGGAGATACTCCAACAGTAACTAACAAAATAGATGAAAATTGAAAATTCGAATTTGTATTATCGTTAGTTTTGGTAAAAATCTTTTCTTGCAAAATTGTCATCAAATGTAAGACCTTCGCAAATAATGCTTCAACAAAAAATAATATTTTGTCATGCAGAGATGAGTATAATGCTTAAATCACGATGCTTTTGTTTAATTAATTTTTAATTTTCTTAAAACCAAAAAAAAAGAGTAAATTTTGATAAATTTAAGATAAAGCGTACTGAGTGTTAAATATTAAATGTTTTTGAAGTCTGACACATTTATAAAAATATACCATACAGGCGTACTGAAACTGTTCAACTGTTCCTAACATGATTTTACATATTTGATGCAAATTTTGTTTTTAGTTTTAATATTCGTCTGATGATCAATTTAAAATAAAATTTTCGGGTTAAAATGTTCATGCAAAACTGTATTTACATTAAGTTTGCCAAGGGGGCCCGGGATTTTTTTTGAAAATGTTTTTTCTTTTAATTTTGTAAAATTTTTTTTCGATGCATTTTAAAAACTTTTAAACAACTGTGGCAAAAATTGATGGAAATATTTTTTTGCTTGGAAAATAATTTTACATTTGCCGAAAAAAATTTGGGGCCGGGAGATAGAATAAACATAAAGAAAAATTAATTTTGTGTTTCATTTTTTCTTAAATTAATTTGTGGAAACAAAATTTAGCCCCAGTTTTGAAATTATTTTGATTTTTCTGTTTTAATTTTGAAAAAGGGGGATTGTGTCATGATATTAAATTAAAAATAAAATATATTTTTAATTGATCTTTCCTTTTATAAAAGTTGATTAAAAAATTTAGCAAAGATTTTTTGAAATTATTTTCTAATACTTCTTGTCAATTGTCTGGGTTTTTTCTTGAAATATGGATATTTTGTTATACATTTTGTATATGAATTATTAATCAGATTTCATATTCAACTTGAATAAAATAAAAAGCTATGTCTGGTTACTTTGAAATTAGTTTAAAAACGAATAAAATTGTAAAAATGACACAATCTTACAATCTAGGTTAGAAGGCTTTGTATTGATACCTTATGAAAAGATAAAACAATTAGGTAATTCGAACTCATATACAACACCAGGGGTCAAAACCACCTCACTTGCTGGCTGCAGCAAAGATATTCATAGACTCCAGTATTTCGAAGCCATTTAGTAGCCTCAAGCGATCACGCAGTGTTTTATTGTAGTTCATCAAAGCCAAGCAAAATAAACGAAAGAGGCAGAAATAGTGAAGGCCAAAGGGCATAGTTTATTTTTATTCCTTCTGTAACAAATATCAAAAGAGTTCAACTCGATTATATCTAGACTTTTCTGAATTTGACAATAAACACTTGATGCAAACTGAGTCAAATTGTCTGTCTATGAAACAAGAAAAAGTGTGTCCTTCTCTTTCAGACTGTAATTGACAGTTAGTTGCCATGGGAGCGGTATTTATGACACACTGTGAACCATTGTGTCTCCTATAATCTTATTCTGCATCGAATTAAGTTTGATGACTAAAGGAATTATACATAAGACTTAACTTTGCATATGAAAATGACATTTGAATCAGTCAAAAAGGAAATTTTAGGGCAAATTAAAAATATCATGATGCTATCTCGATAAGGAATCGTTCTCTTAACAATGAAAATTAAATGTAAGACATTAGAACAAACCCTTCTACAGACCGTTTAACACTAAACAAGTTATACAGTAAAATTTGGTCCTTATTTTAAGCTGCAATTTGAACAACAGTTCTATCAACATGCAACAGTCCTTCGGTTATCTAAACCAAGATCCATTAAGTAGACACATATATTTTTGTAAATTATGTGGTACATGTAACACCGGTACGGTAACATGGCCATCTTAATTCAACTTGAGAACATTTGAATTACTGGATACAGTTCAAAAAACGTACCTTGTATAAATTTAGATTTTTTTGGAATATACATTTACATAACTTATGGTAATGAAACTACCGATGATTTTATACTTGGACCTCAGATAAAATATGTAGAGAGATATGGTTGCGCTAAAATCAGTGTTGGCATTTATACATTTATAAGGTTTTAAATCGTTAGAATTTGTCAATATTGTGAGAACGATGTCGTTGATGAATATCACACTCTCTGTTATACACGACAAAAGTAAAAGCATATATGAGACTTCCTCCACTATAACAATTTTATTTTTGTTGATATCTTTTCCTTTTAACTTGAAATAGTTGTAGATATATCATTATATAAATAAAAAAGGAATTTATTTCGAGAAATGGAAATATGTTTTATATGCATTTATGTACAACAAATAACAACAACAATAATAATAATAATAATAATAATAACAAGTAAATAACAAGTAACATTCTGTCATAAACAACTTTACAAACTCCACCTTATTTTCAGTTAATAAGGAATAATTACAAATGCGTTCTTTGCCAAATTAAGTTTATTAGTGGAATTACACAAAACCTGAAACATTTATTAGTTTCGTTATCTTTTTTATTTACCATACTTAGGTTGTTGTCACTTTGAATGGGAAATAGGTTTATGGTAGCTGTAAGTGCTTTTTGATGTTCTTATTCTTTTTATAGTCCATTTTATCATTTTATCCTTTGATGAATGTTTCTAAAAAAGTAGTCATATTATCGGTCGCACGCATGATAACACATTTACGACTGCTTCTAAAAGATAACTATTAACTATCAGATTCATGTTTTTTATCTTATCAATATAATTAAATCTAATTACATTACATTATTAAATGCGGTTAAACTACATTTTCCAGTATGTGTTACAATGTTAGACAATATGTAAGAAATTTACAATACAATCATTGATAGAAAAATAATTGGTATATGTTAAACAAAAAAAAGTACAAAAAGTAGTCACTTTATGTATGTTTCAGACGCTCTTATTTCATACAATAAATTTATATTTCGATGGTTTCAATAAAGAGGAAGGAGCAAAAGTTTGATAAAATGTTCGAATTGGTGAATGATCAAAATAAGAAAATTCGTGCACACCGCATGAGCAAAAAGCGTGTCTTTTTGTAACTCTCCGTAAAATTTAATGAGATATTAAACTTATAATAATTACTTTGGAAAATAAGAATTTGTTTATTTTTTTCAAATCAAAAATAGTTGTAAGAAATGAACAAATTTTGAATTAGACTGATAAGTGCTAAGTTTGATATTTAGTTTAATTACTTGTAACATCTAAAATATTGTTAACTTAGCATTGAGTTTATGTAATACAAGTATGCAATGATTTGACTATATACAGATGCTGTTGTAACTAACATATATTCGCGTAAATAACATACATGTATATTCGTTAATAACATATATTCGCATCTTGCTTTTCTAATCGTTTTATGTGTATAAGTGTATTAAGCAGAAAAATAAATTATTGTGATAAATCCAAAGATAAAGTACACTGATTATTAAGTCGCATATAAAAGTTCTTATAATACATGAATTAATTCAACGAGGTGTATTGATGTGTTTCCTAACTTGATTTTGAATATCAGATGCAAAATTTGTCACTTATTTTGATATTCGTTCGATGATTGTTCATTATGTAATCCGTATCCATGGTGCATGCTTGCTGTGATTGATGTAAAGTCGCCAAGGGAGCGGTATGTATGATTAACTTTGATCTAAAATGTTCTAATTCACTGCGTTAAATTTTATCCAACCATGTGTAAATAGATGAGTAATGCATTTAGCTTAATTATATCCTAAATTCACCTTTAAAGAAATACAACAGGGTATCTGCTTAAGAGCAGTTTATGAAAATAAAGTACTTGATTAATTATATCTTATTTCCCTCTATATATTTTTTTCCATATATTTGTATTAGCTTTTTCATTAGCTGAATTGTAAAAGTATTTTATTAATTATCTTGTAAATTGTTTGATTGATGTTTTATTTTGAGATACATGTACATGTATTATGAGTTTTTAGATTTAGAACAATATCGTTTACTCTCAGATTAAATCTTTTTAAGACAAAAGATGAATATTTAATGTGCATTATTATGACAAGATGAAAATAAAAGTCAGGATGTGTTAATTTTAAGTACTTATATTTCGTATGCCAAGAACTTTTTAAACTCATTTATTTCACTACTTAATTTTATTGACAATACATAATCTTAAAGTCAATAGAGACGGTTTATTTTACAGTATACATGAGAAATGAGACGCCATATTGTATTCATTGTTTTAATTTAAAATATTAATATTTGCAGTAATGATGACTTGCAATCATTGATTTATTTATAAAGATACAAATCCATTCGCAGATATGCAAATGCACTTACAATATCATCCTGGGGAACTAATCTATTAAACATACAACTTGCAAATTAGTGACGATATTCATTTTATCACATTAAAAATACTTTCAATTTTATGATTAAATTTCAGCTGATAAATTTAGTGCCTCGCTCTATTCATTCAACTAATGCACGCCTCATCGTAAAACACATATCGCTTTTCATTAGTATCTTATGTACTATCTATATATTAATATAAGAATATGTAGGTAAACTATGTAATAAGTAAATAAATTGCTGAAAAAATGACTTTATCATTTTTATATCTAATACTGTTTCTCACAATTTTTTAAAAAAGTCGTTTGTATCCGAGATGATGTAAGAAACTGCTTTTAGGAAATGTCAAAAAATCCATTACATTAGTTTCACTCTATTAAAATCTAATAGTGATAACATGCAACGATGTTTTGAAACGAGTGATAGATATGTACGTAAACACAAATGGATAAAATATGAAAATTTGTATGATAATGTCGGGTAAGTGCAAATACACTGTTTATTTTGCCTTAAATAAATAATGTACTCAGTTCAGAATCAATTATAAATATTTTTTAAGCAGAACTTGAGAAAAAATGACATTGCAATGTTGAGAAGTTTCATTATTATTTAAATGTAAGATAAACATATAGATTATTTAGATTTTTTGTTTTGACGAACACACATTTTTACATATACTTCTTTACACATTATATGTATAGACTGTAATGTGTGTGTTATAAGAATTAATATTGTAACATTAAAAAAAAGATTTCTACGTTAAATATTGTAAGTCAAAAAACAGATATTATTTCATTAAATGATATTGGTATAAAAATACAACCCTACAGAATATGTAAAACATTGATATGTGATTATTAAAAAAGTTTATGCATGAAATTTCATAATGAAGTATACTATTTTTTTCCAAATATCAGAATAGGTTTTTCTAAAATTTGCACCGGTGCTGAAAAATGTCATCATGCAAACCTCTGTTAAATGTATCTATTCCGTATCATTTATTTATAAGTGGCGTCCTTAAGGTGACGTCATGCTCAGTTATGATTGAACTTGCATTTTAAAATTTTATCATGTTTCTATTTTATTTTCTTTCTTTTTGAACAATATCTAATAAATCATATGCATGCAAGACAAAGGTTAAAACTTGTTGCTAATAATCAGTTACGTTTCAACCAGATATTCTAGTCTGTACCGGAAGTTAGTGTAAGATTCTTATACTATTTCAAAATTTAACTTTACCACTTACTTTTAACGATTAGTCATGAAGCATTGCTTATCTTAAGGGATGACACACATCTGATACATTAATTTTCATGAAATGCAAAATACTATACATTCTTGATTATCTTGATATTTCTTTCTACAACGTATGCGTTTTCAATTCCTCTTGTCACTACACGTACTTCTAGCACTGTCATAAATTTTCATACGAAGTTATCTGGTCTTTTCAAAAATATGTTTTATAATCATTTTGCATTTTGGATTTACGGCGCACAAACACAATTTATGTCATGTGCCGAAAAAGGAAAAAAAAAGAATATGGCTAGGCCGGGTGTTATAAACTTTAAGCAACATCGGGGGTCAAAACCATCTTATTATGATTTTGACGTTTGACATGCAATATTGAATTATATCAAACGTCATAGTAAAATAAAGCAGGAATAGATATGTGATTCGAATGATGCTATTTTAAAGGTTTCTCACCTGATTCATTTTTAAGAGAATCAGTATTATTGTT
Organism: Ruditapes philippinarum; assembly: GCF_026571515.1. NCBI lineage: Eukaryota > Metazoa > Mollusca > Bivalvia > Venerida > Veneridae > Ruditapes > Ruditapes philippinarum. The sequence continues at coordinate 12,760 of NW_026852381.1, read as the reverse complement.
AGTTATGTTCTTTGACTTTCTTTGTATTTAACTTTCAGTACATTTTTCGTTTTAAGAAGCTTATAACACATGTGCATGTCGTTTTATGTTCTTGCAATAAACGGCCTTGCATCAATATAGTTGAGGCATGAATTTTCGTTGTATCTTTTTTTCCAAAACAATGTTACTTGTTGTTGTATTAATAATATGTTTACTGTAGTCTGCGCAAGATAGAATTATTGTAGAAAAATTACGCTTCGGAATTTGACAGATAATTTAACATTTGCAATGCGTTTTTCTGATATTTTAGAATTATATTAAATTGGCAAAAGCAGTACATTACTGTTTGTTACCATAGTTTTTGTTTTCTTACGTTAATTCTTTCGATTTTATTTGTAAGACAGATAGCACATATGTATTTTCTTTAAAATAGAGGACAGAAAAATTTCCTATTATATATTCTTTATCCATTTAAGATATATCATATTTTTATATTTGTTTTGTTGTTGTGCACAAACACAATTTGGTAGTATTGGGCGCAGTAACAGGAAAGATAATTTTGCCCATTTAGGTGGTACAACTTTAAATGCAGCAAACCAGGGTCCAACGCCTCAACTGTAGAGTAATAATGAATACTGTCTATCTCATATTCGACATTTGTCGCCTGTATTCATCACGTAAGGATAACAGTTGGCTGCATTCTGAGTCAACTAAAGTAACCCCGCCACAGGGGAAATAAAACGATTTGAAAGTACATACGTTTATTTGATTTAGCAGTTGTTGATGTTTTTATTCACTAATATGTAATCAAAAATTACGTTCAGCTTTAAGTTACTTCCGTAAGATCTTTTTTTGTCACTTGTATTTTTTATGACTGTTCACGATGTCTAACAAAATTGAATGGCTTTAATAGGGATCCCCGATTGCTTTGTGCTACGATCATCTTTCTTCACGTAGATGTTAGTTCATTAACTGTTTGAAAAAATACCATTGGCAAATGTTTTGCATAGTTGAGACACTGACACATTTTGCTTAGTGACATCCAAATATTTTTAAAGCTTTCACTTTATTTCAAAGTTTAATATGTAAATATAATGTATACATAAATCAAAAGAAGAAATGCACATATATTGAAATATATTGTGAATGCTTTATGTCTTTTAAGTGAAAAAATATTTGACAGGTTATATGAGCCTATACAAAAAATTGTTTGGATATATAACCCGAGCCGTTAGGCGCGCGTTATATTGCAAATAACCGTTTATATACGGCCAAATAACATATTAAGAATCTTTATAACGAACTTGAAATACTTCATTCTCTTTATAAGAGAAGAAAAAATCATAAATCGACTGTAGCCTAATGAAAAAACGACGTTACGAACGTGCAGAATTATAAAGCCTACAGAAATTTCTTAAACACAAGTAAATGTATTGTCACGCTGGTATACATAAGTCTTAGATTTTGATTGTGCAAATTAAATGTGCTGAAAATACGTAATGAATCGGTTTTAAGAATGGTGGTTTTTGAATTGATTGATAATGTTACAGTTTCACAAGTCATTTACAAAGACATTTTCATTATTTAAGGTGTTTATGGAGTATTGTACAGTGTAAAGTTATGTTAGACAGATATGTGTAAGGAATTTTGAAACAAAAAAGCATGGTTCATTTAATCATAAGCTTTGTTTTTAAATTTAGATATACAGTCAATTAACCGTTGTTTAAGTGTAATAAATTTCCTTGCCTTTCACCATCAGATTCTTATTTCAAAACTACATCTTTAGTTTGGACTATTGCTATTTTTTATGGAAAAAGCAAGTTATAACTACTGTTTGCGTTCCATTTCTGTCGACGCGTTTGTAGGAAAAACATTGTATCATTTTTTCTCAGTCTATGGTTACTTTTCGCAACATCATTCAAATGCATTTCTTTCATCCATTTTGTTTTAACTTTAAACTAATGCTTTTAACATTAAATTTCACAAATTTCATACAATATTTATATTTAAAATATCTTAGTCGTTAAAGTCGTAAAACTTATTACACTAAAACAATTCTTTCTTTTATTCAATGAAATAGGAAAATGTTTTATTTATCAATGCATTAGCAAAATTGTTTATATGATACAAGAAACATTTCTTCTAAATTGTAATTAAATTTTCCAGAGTTTCTAACCATTATCGTTCTGAAATATATCCCAATACAATAAACAAAATGCTTTTAGCAGTACATTTTTAGTGTTTTCATATTAAATGAAATGTAGTTCATGCTTGCAAATGAATGGAGCATTCAGTTTGTGTGTTAATGTGGCAATTTATATGCAATACTGTATAAGCCTTATATCTTACTCAACTATAAATTGTATGCGTATCTCTTTAGTAATTGTAACATCATATATTTATTTCTGCGAGTAGTAAAGTATGATAACGCATGAGGCGGTTCAGGAACCTATAAAATAGAATGAACCCAATGTCGTAACAAAAAACATAAAATGAATAAATGAGACATATGCTTTCGAGATTTAGTGGAGTAAGACAAAAGAGGGCAATGATGTACTTTGAAACTTCAAATAAGCATCTTTTAGGTTAACAATTGATATATAAAAAACTTTTTAGCGCATCTTTTAGGTTAACAATTGATTAATTGAACTTTTAAGCGCATCTTTTAGGCTAACAATTGATATGTTAACAGATTTTAGCGCGTCTTTTAGGTGAACAATTAATATATTGAACACATTTTAGCGCATCTTTTGGATTAACAATTTTAGCGCATCTTTTAGGTTATCAATTGATATATTAAACAAATGTTAGCGCATCTTTATGGTTGCCAATTGATATATTAAACAAATTAAAAGTTGTGATAATTGGATTTTTAAGGCCAACATTGTTTTTCTTTGAATGATAGAATAATAGCTATAAATGTTACATTGAATGATAGAATAATAGCCATTAATGTTACTTTCGTTAAGTCTGAAACAGGTTTAATTCAAGATCGTGGCGAAAGTTTACTTAATGAGATTATTAAAGATAAAGAAGCAAAATATTGCCTGAAAGAAAACCATTACAAGAAATAGTTAATTATAAACATGAAGACCACCAGGACACAAAAGTTCTAAGTAATTCACGTGAATGATTGAATGATTTTTGGATAGAAGATAAATTAGATATAACGAGTCAGCATATCAAATTATTTTGCAGTTTCCAGTACTGTCCATGAACTAAATTGAACTCATTTGTTATCATGTGGACATATAGCAATCCGCACGACGAGTTTGTGCCTTGTGTTCCTAGTTTTAAATCACTCAGACGTCCTGTAAGATGTTCGGTTAAGTTCAAAATTATGCCAAAATACATTTGAAAAGAAATAAATTGCTAAAAGTCAGTACAGATAGATCTGCTGCCAATGACATATGTATATGATTCCTACTTAAGGTATAAAGAAGTAGAAAAAAGAAAGATATATAATACTTAAGATAAAATAGTTTGTCATGCAACAAATGCCATACTATAAATTTTATCATTCGTCTCATTCTTCAAATTATAGATGTTCGTAGCTTTACTACTTCCGCTTGTTTCTCTACATTAAAACGAGCGACGTATACAGGAAATTGTGTGATTAAGACATCTATGTAGAGGACATTAGTGCAACTAAGTGCGTAAATGTTATAATTACACGTATTTGCAGTCTTATCTGTAGAAATGATGCGTCCTTACTAAGTGTATCTGATTGCCATGGTTACAATATTCTTCCTTTTCAAAATGCATTAATTGTATCTGGCGGGCATCGACTCTTTAATTCATATAATCCGTGTTCAGTAGTTTCATTGTTAATTTTATAAATAGAAAATGAAGATACATTTATCCAATATGTTAAACTATATTAGCAGTACACAGTTGATATTCCTTGGTGTATTAAATAAAAAAAGAAATGTGAAAAAACACTGAATTACCATACCCAGGGGTGCTGGAGGAATAATATAATTATATAATTTCCGTTTTGAAAACGTGGATATTGAAATTATAGAAATGTAATAATGTTGGGTAAGTAAATTAGTTCATTTTAACTGATACTGACATTGGAAACCACTTTGGAAATATATACAGTATATTTAACTAAATGTGTCGAACTTTGATTAGTCGATTTTCTTGTGTCTGACATACAAATTAAAAAAATACATTATGATTTCATCAAATTTACTTAAGATTATACAATCCAGCAGGATAAATGACAATAATAAATTAAACGTAAGACGTATATATTGGCAGTACAAAAGTTTTTTTGATATAGACAGTTGTGGACACATTTTTATTCACTTATATTTCATCAAAAATTAAATTCACTTAAAGTAACTTTCCATAAGAACTTCTTTTTGTCAACTGATATTTTTACATGACTGTATTCATAATGTCTAACACATTGAATGCTTTAAAATAAAATCACGATTAGCTTAGTGCATAAGATCTTATCTTCATTCACGATAGATGTAGTTTACATATAAATAGTTGAAAAATGAAAATAACCTATTACATTGAAAACATTTTTTGCATAGTTGAGACACTGAAACACTTTGCTAAGTGACATCCAAATATTTTTAAAGCTTTCACTTTATTACAAAGTTTAATATGTAAATATAATGTATACATAAATCAAAAGAAGAAATGTACATATATTGTGAATGAAATATATTGTGAATGTTTTATGTTTTGTAAGTGAAAAAAAAAATGACAGGTTATATGACACTTTATTAACAGTTGTTTGGATATATAACCCGAACCGTTAGGCGAGTGTTATATTGCAAATAACCCTTTATATACGGCCATATAACAGATTTAGAATCTTTATAACTAACTTAAAATACTTCATTCACTTTATAAGAGAAAAAAAATCATAAATCGACTGTAGCCGTGTATATAGATTATATTAACGTCACAATTTTCTAATGAAAAACGACGTTACAAACGTGCAGAATCATAAAGCCTACAGGAATTTCTTCAAAACTTGTAAATGCATTGTCCCGCTTGTGTACATACGTCTTAGATTTTGATTGTGCAAATGTGCTGAAAATACGTAATGAATTGGTTTTAAGAACAATGTTTTTTTACTTGATTGATAATGTAAAAGTTTCACAAGCCATTTCCAAAGACAGTATCATTATTTAAGGAGTTTATAGAGTATTGTATGCATTCAAGTCATGTTAGCAAATAATCATATGTATAAACAAATTTTGAAACAATTAAAGCAAGTGTACTGCATTTCCTTGATCCGACTTTCAAAACTGCAAGTCTTATCTAAACTATTCCTATTGTTATGGGAAAAAGCAAGTTATAACTACTATGCGTTCGATTTCTAGGACAAACAATTTATCAACTATCGTTCCCTTTTGCAACATCATTCACATGCATTTCTTTCATCCTTAGTTTCTGTTTTTAACTTTAAATTTCACAACGGTCATACAATATTTATATTTAAAACAGCTTAGTCGTAAAAGTCGAAAAACTTATTACACTAAAAACAATTCTCAACTTTATTCAATGAAATAGGAACATGTTTTATTTATCAATGCATTAGTAAAATTGTTTATATGATACAAGAAACATTTCTTTAAAAGTGTAATTAAATTTTCTAACCATTATCGTCCTGAAATATATCGCGATACAATAAACAAAATGCTTTTAGCAGTACTTTTTTAGGAATTTTATTTCAAATGAAATGTAGCTCATGCTTGAAAATGAATGGAGCATTCAGTTTATGTGTTAATGTGGCAATTTATATGCAATACTGTATAAGTCGTATATATTACTCAACTATAAATTGTATGCATATCTCTTAGGTACTTGTAACAGCATATATACATTTCTGCGAGATGTAAAGTATGATTATCAGAAAGCTAAAAGATAGAATGAACCCAGTGTAGTAACAAAAAACATAACATGAATAAATGAGACATCTGCTTCCGAGATTTAGCGGAGTAAGACAAAAGAGGGCAATGATGTACTTTGATAATTCAAATGCGCATCTTTTAGGTTAACAATTGATATATAAAAACTTTTTAGCGCATCTTTCAGGTTAACAATTGATTTATTATTTTTTAGCGCATCTTTTAGGCTAACAATTGATATGTTAACAGATTTTAGCGCGTCTTTTAGGTGAACAATTAATATATTGAACACATTTTAGCGCATCTTTTGGATTAACAATTTTAGCGCATCTTTTAGGTTATCAATTGATATATTAAACAAATGTTAGCGCATCTTTATGGTTGCCAATTGATAAATTAAACAAATTAAAAGTTGTGATAATTGGATCTTTAAGGCCAACATTGTTTTTCTTTGAATGATAGATTAATAGCTATAAATGTTACTTTGAATGATAGAATAATAGCTATAAATGGTACTTTCTATAAGTCTGACACAAGTCTAATTCAAAATTGTGGCGAAAGTTTAGGTAATGTGATTATTAAAGCTAAAGAAGCAAAATATTGCCTGAAAGAAAACAATTACATGTACAAGAAATATTTAATTATAAACATGAAGACCATCAGGACACAAAAGTTCTAAGTAATACACGTGAATGATTAAATGATTTTTGGATAGAAAATAAATTAGATATAACGAGTCAGCATATCAAAGTATTTTGCACTTTCCAGTACTGTCCATGAACTAAACTGAACTCAAGTGTTATCATATGGACGGATAGCAATCCGTACGATGAGTTTGTGCCTTGTCTACCGAGTTTTAAATCACTCAGACGTCCTGTATGATGTTCGGTTAAGTTCAAAACTATGCTAGCTTTGAAAAGAAATAAATTGCTAAAAGTCAGCACAGATAGATCTGCTGCCAATGACATAGTATATGATTCCTTCTTAAGGTATCAAGAAACAGAAAAAAGAAAGATAACATTATACTTAAGATAAAATAGTTTGTCATGCAACAAATGCCAAACTATAAATTTTATCATTCGTCTCATTCTTCAAATTAAAGATGTTCGTAGCTTTACTACTTCCGCTTGTTTCTCTACATTTAAACGAGCGACGCATGCGCATACAGAAAATTGTGTGATTAAGACATCTATGAAGAGGACATTAGTGCAACTAAGTGCGTAAATGTTATAATTACACGTATTTGCAGTCTTATCTGTAGAAATGATGCATCCTTACTAAGTGTATCTGATTGCCATGGTTACAATATTCCTCCTTTTCAAAATGCATTAATTGTATCTGGCGGACATCGACTCTTTAATTCATATAATCCGTGTTCAGTAGTTTCATTGTTAATTAATTTTATAGATAGAAAATGAAAATACATTCATCCAATATGTAAAACGTCATTAGCAGTACATTTTACACAGTTGATATTCCTTGGTGTATTAAATAAGAAAAACACTGAATTACCATACCCAGGGGTGCTGGAGGAATAATTTAATTATATAAATTCCGTTTTGAAAACGTGGATAATGAAATTATAGAAATGTTATAATGTTGGGTAAGTAAATTAGTTCATTTTAACTGATTCTGGCATTGGAAACCACTTTGGAAATATATACAGTGCGTCGAACTTTGATTAGTCGATTCTCTTGTGTCTGACATACAAATTTTAAAAAATACATTATGATTTCATCAAATTTACTTAAGATTATATAATCCAGCAGGATAAATGACATATCTATAATTATACGTATGATATATTCTTAGTGCTAAGGTATCTTTCAAAGTGTATATTTTTACTTTAATAGCTGACTATTCAATAATTTACTATTATAATGCCTGTTTTACATCATGTTCTCTTGTCCCTCACCGCTGTGGGTTTGATTTCCAACAGGAGCTTTGGATTCTTATATGTGAGAAAGCTTTGCAGCTAGCTGACGGAACATCGGTTATTCTTTAAAGGTACCCGTTCGTGCCCGAACTTATGCACGGAAGGTTATCTGAGGTAAAGCTGGAACGTCGCCTTATCACCTATATTGTGTCGGTGTGACGTAAAACCAAAATCAAAACATACAATCAAACATCATGTACTTTTATGACGACAACGCTTTAAACTTTATACAGTCCATATATGACCACCGCCACGAGAAAAGGGCACTCGGGCATTTTTTATCGATTTTTAGTTTTATGGCTAATATTTTAGGACATACATTATTGTGCACGATGCACTTTATTTCACATTGATATTGCAAATACTTTTTGAGATATAGAGGTCTAAAAGAGGACATTAATGCAACGTCAACGACAGATTTACGTAACGTCATAATAATTATGACGACGTCAAATGTAGTTTAGCATATAACAAATGAAGTCAAGTGTTTCAAAAGTTTTAATTTTGCACTTACTAGAATAATACTAAAATATATAAAAGTAAGATATTAAAAATATAATTTAAAAACTATTTTATAACAATATTTTTCAAAATTATCGTATTCTTGAATACATGTAAAACAATTACATTTTATAATTATAAGACTTGGCCCCTGCTGTCATAACCTAAGAAACTTAATAGCAAAACTTTAATTATAAAAAATGGTAACAACTGAAAACTTGAAAACAATAACAAAATTCATCAGTCAGTCTGTACGCATGCAGCGTGAATCACTCTTTAGTGCATGCCGGGCACGTGGCATCTTTGGTATGCAGGACGCACATATTTTCTAACGTTACGGTTTAAATATTCGCGCCGTGTATGACTTAATCCTGAGGCTGTATGACCTCGGGAAAAGGTTGTTGTTAGAACTTCAGTATTACGTCTTATCAGCGAACTCTAATCTCCTCGCTATCTGTTCTTTCCTTTACAAACACAGCCGACTTGTCTGCAGCAGAAAATCTGAAGCAGTGATATTTCTGTATGCCTTTCACTTGTAGGAAATATCGCGTCAAATACGACTTCCAGTCATACCCGTGTTAAAATAATTCATACCTCTGTTAAAATAATGTTATTTTATTAAATGCAGTTAATAATGTATATAACGTATATTCTTTTTGAAAAATATACCATCTTTGTAAAAAACGATTTTAGGTATTGCATTTCTTTTCTTCTGTTGCATTTAAAATAAATAACGTTTTTGTTTGTTGCTACTATGTGTATTGCTAGCGATCGGCGTGGCTGTTGATAGTGATCATCATTATTATACATGCTTGTTATAATGTTTAAGCCTACATTATATTATTAACTAGTTATCGAAAATCTGTTTAAACTCTGTAGAAAATTAATTACCCATTTCCATGTTTGATCATTGTTTTCATTTCGATATAAAACAGGGTAATTGTTCCTTGCCGATTTATCCACAATGTCTGCAAATTGACTCAGACTCCTCGCAATCAGACCTCTTGAAATAGGCTTTTTTAATTCGCCGAAGCCACCATCGACAAGAACCTTAGACCTTAGATAAAAATAAAAAGTACAAGAAATTAAAGAATGACAGTACAAACAAATTAGTTATCACATAACCATAAAAACACTGTTAGTAGTAAAATCCACTTCGTCACATATTTTTGAGTAGGCTGTTACTTAACTATGTGTTCACTTATATCTGAATAAAATATGAGGATTTTATTAAATTTTGTGACGAAACATAAGGATTTTTATTACTTTAGTAAACATAACCAACGCTTACGAATATGTCGCAACGATGCTATGTATAAATATATCAAGGTACTATACTTTGTATGCCCGGGAAATAGCCATATTCAATTGAATGTGTTCATGTAACCCCAACAAAGATACGCCAGTGTGTATCTATTCTTATTTTGACCTGTTAACAAGAAAAAGGGATCGGAAATAACTTTTATATTACTTGTTTTAGTATTATTATAATAAATGAATATGCTGAATATCTTTATTCATAAGTTAATGTAAAAACAAGATTTACCTCCGCAATTATCTGCATATAGATAAAGTCCTTTTCTCGTCAAATCCGTAATTCCTTGTAAAACAATGACATGCTTAATACTGAATTTGGTCCCATGTGTCCAGTTCCATCTAAACCTGTAAGGTGACAATAAATTATATGAAATACAGTTATATTCAATTAATAAAAATGCAATAATATAGCGTAGTGTAAAACTCATTAATGCAAGGATCATAATTATATTTCGGCTGAGGACGACACAATATGCCTGCACGTGCATGAATAACCACAATTTACCCACATCCAATCACATATCCTATTTCTGTCCATGATATACGTTTCTAAAGTAAATTTGGTTTATAGTTAACATACCTATAGACTGAATCTTCATCCTATTTAGTAGTTTGAAACTGCTCACTTGTAGAGTCAATGCGGATACCGAACATATTTATTTTCCTTTGCCTGTCACAAAGTATATGGGTCCAATCTGTCAAACTGTTATGAGAAATTGTAACACTACTGACTGTAGTTCAAAAGTGATATGGAAACCTGATTAAATTGACCAAAATATTAATCAATAAAATACTAAGCATTTTATTATATTATAACATGTAATGTTGACTACTCTAATGATAACTTTATTTAACCTAATATTCTGACTAATCTAAATTTACCAATTATGAATCCACATATGCCAAATTTTCCAAATTGCCTTTGTAAATTTTTTTAATTTAAAAAAACATGCAGTTTTGTATGTTAAACCCATTTTTTAAATTATCAAATATAAAGACAGGAGCCTTCAGACTATTGCACTCTCAATATGTTATTTGCACAATAATTATAATTATGCGCGTTTAAAAACGTCATTTTTCACGGATAATCGTGACTTAATTTAAATCTGTATGCACTGCTGCAGTCAATATTATTATTCATTTTACTTCAATAATAAAAAAGTTTGCAAATTATTATAAATTCGTAATAAAAATTCTTAATGAATGTAAACGTTAATTTGCAATTGCCTTAGCTCGGTATATATGTATATTATGGTCATAAAACCTGTAAAAGATGCTTTTAAAGCTTACTATTCATAGGCTAAACTGTCAATGCCATTTACTGAACTCTCAAACTCCTTGCTCAGATCTTTAAGGAATAACAACCTCTGTTGATGTTGGAAACTCAGCTCGGCAAGTACTCCAAATGATTTTCAAATAAATCCATTTAATTCCTAAAATTGGAAAAAAGTATTGAAACGAACATTTAAGATAATTTAAAAAAAATAAATAGACGGAACGAGGTTTTCGAACACGATCGCGTAAACAACGCACACGCTGTATTCATTGAACCACGGACACATGTAAAAATATTTTTCAATATTTCTATAAAATAATTATTTTGCAAAATGCAAAGGGGAAAAGGAATCAACGGTGCTTAGTTTTGAACTTGTATCAAAGAAATAAAATCCATACAGCGCAAAAAAATTTCAGTTTAAAATTTTAACAATATTAATAAACTGACATATATCAAAGTTTGACATCATTAAAAAAATTAAATGTAACAGTTTTGCTGTGAATAATTCGTAGACCGGATATTAAAGTTTGCAAACGATAGGCGAACAGTAGAGTGTTTAAAATGTCAATTTAAATATGTCATTACAAACGCACTAGACACCGAAATTTTTAAAAATAAATATAAAATAATTATTAGTTTTTACCTCAAATTCGTCCATTTCCTCAAACAATTCATATACAGCCAATACTTTATAAATCTCGCGCACCGAAACTAGTATTGCGACGAAAAAATCGCTGTCATTAGCCGCTCTCCTTTTCCCGAAGTTTTTGACGTCACGTCATATATGCCTGAGTGCCCTTTTCTCGTGGCGGCGGTCATATAGTATTAGTTATAAAAATTCTTACACTTAAAATTGCCCTTTAAATGTGGAAGTAAACATAATATGCAGTTAAGCAAGTGTTCAATAGAGAACAACCGTTTTTTAAAATGGTTACAATGTAATTACTGGACTTTTTTGAACGTTATTAATAACCAAAAATTCATGGTTTAATTTTAGGTTTTGAATGATTGTAAAACAAAATTAGCATAAAATGTACAAAAAAGTTAAAAGGGAATGCACGATAATATAACCAAATGGAAAGTTTTAACTTTTATTAAATGTTGGAAATTTGGTATGGGATACAAAGTTGAAAGATGTTAAATTAAGATTATATGGGCGACTTTCCCAACTTATTGGCATCAAAATATAAGTATTGTAAATTGAAATTAAAGTTTTATTGCTAGGGTTTAAATTAATTAAATTATTTTTAACAATGCATTTTATTTTGGGCACCACTCTTTTTGTGTCTCAGCCTAAAATATTTAAACTTAAGTTGGAAAGGAAAAATAACAGGATGTTTTTATTCATCAAATACTTACCGCGCTTTTTCTTTAGGCCCGGGTTAAATAATTTTCAGCGGACTTTTTTGAATAAATTTTTTAAAAAACTTTTAAAAGTAAACTTTTCTTTAAAGGGGAAAATACTTTTCAATAACCTATTTTTTTGTTTACAAAAACTTTTAAAATTTTTAAAAAGGGGTTTTATAAAGCTTAAAAGGAAATTTTTTTTATATTTAAAGTTACGTAATTTTTTTTGATTTAAAATTTGTAGTTATCAAAAATTTTTTGTTTTAAAACCAAACGCTTTTGGCCCTTTTTTTTTAAGAAAAGGTTTTTTGGCAGTTTTAAAACCGTGATTTTTCTTTTGTTTTTAAATTACTTTAATTTTTTAGCACAAAAATGATATTTTTAAACTAACATGTCAATTTTGCCCTCCCAAATCCCCTTAAAAGGGCAAATTTACCCGTCAAAAACAAATTTTTTTTTTAAACTTTTTTTAGATAGGGCAACATAAATTGAAAATTTGTTTAAATAAGGGTTTTAAGTTTTAAT